>NW_024539931.1:0-28204 GCF_016647785.1 Suillus fuscotomentosus | reverse complement strand
TGCAACAAAGGAGGTACATGGTAGAACAACTGCAAAGTAGGTGTCCAAGTCTCCCATTCACCGTGAACTCTATGCTGATTCTAATCATTTTAAAACAGGAGTCTATGCACTATTGATTGGGTCACCTCCAACACAGGCGGAATAAATGCAGTGTTTGAGAGATATGGTGAGAGCTCAACAAGGATGAGAAAAAAAAACATCAAGATAAGCTTGCGCTCGCGCAAACAGTGAGCATGCCATGCATAGTCATGTTTCACATCATTAACCAGTCTACAGGCAAGAGCTTGCACTGTTCCATTGCCTAGTATCACTGGCAGCAAGGTAGGAATGGCAGCGGACTCAATGGTATCAGCACCACTCTAGATTGTGCCCAGGCTATTCCGCATAGCTATCATTGTTACCGCTATTATCATCATTGTTGCATCACTGTCATTGTATTGTTATGGTTTTGCTTCTCATTTCTGCATAACTGTTGTTCCCACGTCACTGTCATGTCTGCATATCATTGTCCCTGTGTGTGTAATACAAGCACATCTTACATTTTGTTGCATCCACATCTAAACAGAACTATCCACATTGCCCTATTTGAGGTAAAATCATACAGGGATATCCACAAAATGGTTCAAATATTCATGCTCAGCCAGGTTTCCTAAGCAGGCTGTGTCGCAGATTTCCTAAAACAATTGTAATCAGGAACCATTCACATCACATTACAATCACATTACAATCACATTTACAACCTTGCTGTAAGATTGATGGCGGGGTTTCAATCACTTGCAATGCACATCCAACGTGATTGATATGTGTTTCACTTTCTTACTCACTTGAATTCCTCTTTCACAGCATTCTTGAGTGTTCTCCTCCCTCCTTTCTACCTGTGTACATAACTTTTGTATACCTGTCGACAAAATGGGCCCTGAGAGGTCAAAATATTGTGACTTGTGTAAACAAGACATCAAGCCACATGGTTACACCACTCACCACAAGGTTTGTGAGAAGAAAGCCGAGAAACAATGGCAAAATCAACATTTCATGGATTCCATTCAAAGAAACACTACAACAGGTATGCACATTTTCTCGTTATCTACAGTCTCTAATTCTACTCATAATAGTGGGTCCCTCAAATCCATGACAAATTTTGAGAGGAGATCATACTGATACAGTATCAGGACAGAGAGGTAAGTGCCCTTAAGTGTGTTTTTTAATCATATTCAAGTTATAACAGGACAACATGTCTCACCAGGCACTTGGAATGATTTAGACGACGTGGAGCTCAATGGTAAGCTCAGATTATCATTAATTATGTTTGTTATTCACCATCAAAACTTTGCTAGAACCTACCTCATTTCTTGATGTCGACATCCCTGAACATGCAGACCCAATGTTCCAGGTCGATGACATCAAGTGTGAATATCATCCCAGCAGCAGGAAGTACATGCTTTCAACAATTTCAGATGCCGTTGTAAAGATTTAACAATGCTTGATACTGTACAAAGTAAGTGTCAGCAATATAAAATGTTGTAGTGGTCTTGCACAGCCTAGTCTGCTATACTTGCTAGACAAGTGTGTTCAACCTGAGGGGTTTGCTATTGGAATAAGTCTATAGTTAGTCAATCGATAAAGCGTCAAAAGTCCGAACGCGAGAAACAGAATCCGAAGGTATAATTACGAGTCCAATACCTAAGCGTTGGCCGATGTTTTTCAGGTTTTAGCAGGTTAGTGGGTTTCGGGTGCGGGTTCGGCAGGTTTGTGTCGGGTTTGCAAAATGATCATTGGGTATAGTGAGCGATATGTGGAATATTGATAAGGACGGGTGTTTCGGATAGAAAGTGCGGTAATATTTGCAATGTCAACTAAGAACTACGAAATATCGGGTTTGACCACAAAGCATCGGGAAATGGCTCCCTACTACTTGGATGATCCATATGCTATGTGGAAACCAATATATATATATATATAAGTACATAGAAATCCAGAACCCTATAGGCGAAAGTAGCGGCCAAAGAATTTCGGGTCCGATGTACATGTAAATAAACACGAGGCGCTGCGGACTATGGGAAAACATGTAATAGTGCTGGCTACAACATGAGTAATGTGCAAAATAATCAACTACGCACCTAGTGGGGCTAGCTGACAAGATAAGACACGGATAGGACAAGTGCGCAGGAAAAATGTCGGGTCCGATGCGGCCAATGTGTCAGGTCCGCTGGTCAAAGTGTCGGGTTCGGCAGATATGTATTGGGTTGCGTCGGGAAGTGAATATAGTGCGATGGACATTTGACATGATGCATGAAATGGCTGAATATGAGCCTAGCGTGAGCTTGAATGCTACACCATCCAACACCATTGACATCTACGTCACCTGACAAATGCCCTTGGGCTCCATTCAAATCGCAACTGGAGTTTGAGATTGCTGAGCTTGCTCTGGAGGCTTGCCTAAATAATGAACAAACTGATCATCTTATCAAGTTCTGTAACTGGTGCGCTTCCTGGGAGGAAAAATTCACGTTTCAGAACCACAAAGACATCCGCAACAAATGGGATGCTGTCTCCAATCGCGTCACTGGGGTTTGTTCTTTCTGACATCAATTCCTGACAACTCCCAAGTTTTATTAGTTTACTCAGGACATAATTTCTGTACCATACAATGATACAATCCAACAATTCGATTTATACTATCAGGATCTCTGGGAGTGGACAGCCGATCTCCTTCGCGATCCTCGACTGTTCCCACATATGGTTTTTGATGTGCAGCACTTCTCAAAGTTCAATAGCAAGACTTTTGTACATTTTACAGATGAACCTTTCACTGCCAACACCTTTTGGAATGTTCAAGTGTGTATTGATGTCACCAGTGGCGAATTTGATCATATTCATTTGCCTCATAGTCTCAGCTACCACTGGGTGGCAAGCCCTTAGCTTTCATTGTGTATGCTGACAAAACTAGGTTATCCTCATTCAGTACTGCAAGAGGATATCCTGTTGTTGCGTGTCTAGCAAACCTACCTACAGACATTTGTAATGGACAGGGTGTAGGCAGCGGTTATGTAGTTGGATGGCTTCTGATCATATGACATGGCTATAGTATTAATATATTGACCATTAGGACTGACACTCTGGCACAGGTGAAGGAAGACAGAGACCATGCCGGCAAGCCAAGCTGGGCCAACTTCAAGAATGCTGTTTGGCACTAGTCATTCTTAAAGATCCTCTTTCCGCTAGCATCAAAATCTCACATGGGACAATGGTTCGAGTGCCTTGATAGTGTTCAATGGTGGTTCTTTCCTTTCATCCTAATATTATTGGCTGACTATGAGGAACAGTGAGTAATGTCATGCTTCCATATTAATCTGAATTGCTAACGGATAATGTACTTGACAATATAAGATGTGTTATGTCGCTGATTCGAGGCATCAAATGCCTTTAGCCATGCCCAGTCTGTCTTGTTCCCCATGACAAACTTATGGACACATTGAAGTGTCATCCTCATTGAACATGTGCTCAGTCCCAGGAAGTCTTAAAGGCTGCACAAGCCAAGGAAACTGCCAAGGAGAAAGAGGAAAAACTAAAAGAGTATGGCCTTCATGATATCACAGTAAGATTTCCTCTTGTAAATTCATTTTTGATTAAACAAAGCTGTAGAATGCCTTTGCGACTGTGATGTACACTGATATACATGATGTGTTGTTGTGGGATTGACTCCACTTCAATGGTGGTCTATATCATGACCATCTCTGGGCTGAACTACAAAAAATCATTGTCGGTTTGGGACAAGCAAAAGTAGCACAAATGGACAAAAAGTATGTCTGCGACTTGAGCACTATAAAATATATATCCCAAACTAACTCATTAAACTAGTTATGAAGCCTTTCCATGCTGGCAGAACTTGAAGCACCTAGCTCAGGTTATGAACCTTTCCTTCACTGATAGCAGTGTGTATGAGGACATATCCAAGGTTCATTTTTGATTCAGATTTCTACTTGATTGCCACTGACACTCTTTTTTAGATGGTGATCCACGCTTCACACACGATTTTGACAGAGGACAACTGTCTGCTTGGCTACCTCCTACTCCATTGCATCTGCCTCTTTCTCAAACTCGATGCATATGCAGCACTTGGAGTTCACACAACTGAGATCATCAGTGCCGGCCGGCATGCAATACAAGCTTTCTCGACCTATCTACATGTATGTCTTCTCGTGTTCCCTCAGATGATCATTCATTCATTGAACTTATAATAGCAATACATAGACAAGAGTGCCAACAAAAGCAATAAAAATTGGAACTTCCCCAAACTGTACATGAGCTCACTAGCTATTTGACTCCCTTTACCAGGTGGAAAGCGGGTCCGATTCCAAGCAAGTGATAAGGTTCGTTATATTCAGTCTGACTCTGTTTCGCTATAGTGATATGGTCAAACAGGTTATTACTGAGTGCCATTTTTGAAGGTCAACTATGAGTCCATGGTGGATTGGTGACAACACACAGACTATCTTTGATGCAATCCCAAGTTCTATGGTACTCTGTGTTTTCATTGTGTTTTCATTCAGATGACAGACAAGGTGATATTTGGTCACCTGCTCTTTCTATTTGAATGTGCAGTGGGAGATATTACTCTCTCATTAGCTCTCATTCATCCGTTTGATGCTCCCACTGGCATCCGGCTCCAAAAAGACAAACACCTCAACTACTATTGTGTTCGAGCAAGACCCTGCGCACAAGCTGAGTTTTTTTCAGTAAGGTCAATCATTTGTGGAGCCTTCCTCATGCCAGATGGTAGTACTGATTACCTTGTTGTCGACACCGTCGACACTGATATGTTCCTTCATGTGAAGGAACTACATCTTAAGGCAGGACATCCAATACATGTTTGATAGCATACCTTCAAGTTGTCTTCCTCCCCCTTTGCCTGGTATGCCTGCTCATTTTCTTCACTTGTGGCATGTCACTCATCAGGGTCTTTAGATAGCACATCTAGTTTTCCCCTCCCCTTACTCTTGAACACCTTCTACACTGGCCTCCCCAATGACTCGGCGGAGTCAGCAACCAAATCATACACCAGTTCATCAATACTTTGCTCATTGCATGCAAGGTCCTCCTAGTGCTGATGTATACCCAATGGAAATTCTGCAGTATTGGTAAGTCTAGGACATCAGAATGCATGGGACACAATGATTTGATTCTTGATCTACTACAGCAATCATGATGGTTTATGGAAGGTCATCAACCAGACCTTCCATGAACCGAAGAGTCTATTGTCCTAGGCAATCCTGGACTCTAGAATGGCCAGCAATCGCAAAATGGTTCATGGAACAGACCTTCCATGAACCGAAGGGTCTATCATCCTAGGCGATCCTAGACTCTAGAATGGCCAGCAACTGCGAAATGGTTCATGGAACAGACCTTCCATGAACTGAAGGGTCTATCGTCCTGCTGCAAGTCAATCAGCATTGTCTGTAGTGAGGTAAGTGCCATCAACCATCGCTGATGCAATTGCTCTATAACCTTAGACTAATAGGCAGTGCCGGGCTATCACTATGATTGATGTTTGAAAGAGTTTTGACGATGGAACCAGGGTATAGATTATGTTCTTTTGTGAGTGATGGATCCTTCTGACATGCATGCAGCAATAAGATTGACCATTTAAAGTTTATAGAATCTTATGAGAGGCGATGCCTATTAGTCTGAGTAAGTCACGCCCATCATCCATCAACATGTGGCCTTCTGGCATGCTCTTGTTTACGTGCCTCGCAGCAGTTCGCCTCTGATATTACATGCAACACTGAATTGATGTTATGTCTAGGGCACATGAGGTATTAGGCAGCATTAATATCTCATCTTATATAGGTGCATCATGCCATTTTTTCCCTTCCTCACCTTGTCACTGAACATCTAAGATATGTCTCATCTATCAGTGCTGATATCAGGCGATGATTCAGATGATGCCTGGGATGAGGGCAATGACATTGATCTGATTGCTATCATCCCAGGGCCAAATGCCTCCAAGGGAGAACTCATGGACGTATGTAGTGACTAACTTCATTATGTCTAATTGAAACTGACACTCTCCTCAATACAGGCACTCAAAGCACTACAGCTTGAACTTCAGTGACTGTGTGAAGACAATTGTGCCCTCAAGAAGAACAACAAGGTTCTTGTTGCTGAGAAGCCCAAACAGAAACGACATGTAGAGGCACTAGATGCACTTGTCGCTCATGAGCAAACTATTTCGTTGTATGCTCGTAGATATGACATGACAGTGGAGATGTTTCCGGACAGCGAACTTCTCATGAAGAAGTGCCCAGATTCACCTACACCTTTTGATAGCATTGATTGTTACAAGACCCTGGCAACTCAAGAGTCTGCCTTCTTAGATGAACTCTACATCCATTTCTCTGGACGTAACCACAAAGCAGTAATGGGAAGTATGTACTTCAAAGACCTGGTATGTCATAATACTTTGCTTTTTGTTCTGTTAGCTGTTATCTGATCTATTCCGGTTGTCATAGGTCAATAAGTGCATCACTAATGCTCATTCTAATGAGATCAGAAAACTGCATGGCATTGCTGGAGATATATTTGACCTTCTGGGAAAGTACTTTGCAAATGCCAATTATGACAGAGCCAGCATCGTTGACATTCAGAAGATGCTCAGAGTCTCTGGCAAGACTCAGTCCTACAAGATCTTTCTGCCTCTCTTGTTCCCAAGTCTGTAGGAAGACACAACCCTCAAGACTGTTTTTGGCAATTGGACACTCATTTCTAAGGTGCACTATTCTCTCATGACATGATCGTGCTGTTGTCTATATACTTATTACTATGGTGTATCTAGATTCTGAGGGCCTCACTCCATGGTGTCACCTCGCTCCATCAAGAGCCATGTGGCGGATCGAAGACTAATGCTCATAAGTGGAGCTTCCAACAAGTCACACCAGGGTCTATTGTGTGGGCTGCAGTTATCGTACATTATTTATCTTGCATCAAATGATTCTAATACTCATATGCTGTAACACAGGCTATATTTATGCTCTCACTGGACACGGAGTTTCCAGGTTCGCAAGTTGGAAAATCATTTAACTCTCAACTACAAGGACCTCTTCTTTCAATACAAGAAGTTACTAATTATGAAGCGGGACACAACATGGATCAAGACTATTATAGCCAATATCAACAACTATGTTTTTGGTGGTGCAAAGTCATCATCCACCTTGGATCCTGCCAGCACAGAAGATTTTTTCAAGGAGATTAACCGCACCATGTTGGCGCTTGACATAGAGACTGATAGCAAAGAAGATGCTCCACCAATCTTGTCGGCACCCTCAGCAGCACCAGTCTTATCAGTGCCCAAAGGTCCATATCCCATCAACCAGCCTACAGATTTAGAAGAATCAGCATCTCATTGCGCTGCTGTTCATGCCAACAATTTATTGGAGACAAGTGTTGAGGCAGTACCCGATGATGCAGACAAAACTAACATAGTGTCAGGACGAGGAAAGTCCAAGACTAACAGGGGGAAGAAGGTTGCAACTCAGCAGGGTCCTACTTGTCGAGGACATTCTCATATTAATAATCAAGTGGTATAAATTAGCTATCCTTACTTTTGATCTGTAGAGCTTCTAGGCAACAGCAATTTTACCCTTGGTCACATGAACACCTGGACCGACGATCTAGATCCACTTGCAGCTGATTCATTTAATTGACAGACAATTCTTATTATTTTACCTGGACCTTATATGACATCACAGAATCTTGTGAATATCTGTCCAGTGAGTCTATTCATCATGGTTATGGTCCGGAAATCTTAGTTATTACCTACTTCTTATTATTGTACCAGGTGCATTGGAGAAGCTCATAAGTGCTCCATTCATGATTATGGGTTGCCCAATCTTGTGAACGACCATCTGGTGAGTACTCTTAGACTATCATTATGGATTGGAAAGCTTACTTACCTGCTTCTTATTGTAACAGGTGCATTGGAGAAGCTCATGGGCGCTCCATTCATGATTATGGGTTAGAGAAGCTCACGAGCACTCCATTTATGATTATGGGTCACCATTTTCCATAGATTTCCTCTGTCCATACCATTGCATGATCTACCCACATCCATCCCAATGCCCTAACATCTGACCACCATTCCGGGTCCCTTTCATTGCTCATCACCCAATTTTGTCAACAACCGTCTGGTGAGTAATTTCTTCGCAGTGACAATTCCTTCTCTCCTGATACTATCTTGTGGGACATGATTCTCATTTGTTCTCGCACAGGTATATCCATTGATTATAACCACGCTCTTGCTCGTCATCAAACTGTTGCCCTCCTCCCAACTCTCGAATCTGTCCTCTACGGTGCAAACATAAGCGATATCCTCACTCACTACACACACCCAGTCCTCAATATCATTGCTTGGCTCCCATATGGTGTTATCCACTACACATTCCCCCTTGTCTTCGCTGCTCTCCTCTGACTCTTCCACCCACCCACTCTCCCCGTATTCACAAAAGCCTTTGGCTATCAAAACTGTATAGGTGTATTTGCCAAAATAGTCCTCCCTTGCACAGCACCCTGGTACACTGTGCCAGCTATAGCAGCCTGAGATCAATGTATTCTGCAATGGTCAATTCGGGATTCTTGCTTTCTACCACACTTTGTAAATCATATGCAGACATTGACAGGTGTTGGATCACCTTGAATATGTGAATGCTCCATTCTTACAATATGTATTAGATAGATATCAAAATAAAAAATATCAAAATTACAAATAAAACATTGATTTCAAGTCATTACAATGAGTTACTTGACATTGCAACCTGGTTTCAAGGTCATTTTGGCTTCCTGTCCAAATAGCTCATTACAATGCCTAAGTATATTACCATGCATTGCAATGGCAATTGCCATCATGATTGCAACTCTATTATTGGAAGCGCTATCAATGCATGCTCGGTCTTTGAATATTGAAATGCCTTAAAGGGCACTGAAACCCAAATTAGGAATTTGGGACATGGATCAGCCTGGCTGAGGCTGTCGTGGGTTTTGACTGGGGTTCACCAGCCAGTGAACACAAAAGTGTTAGGCCAGGTATAGTAGCCATTAGTAAGCAGTGTAAGTGACGTGCATCATTATGAAGATGATTCAAACTCCGAGAGCGATTCGTTAGTAAGCCAGGTTGTAGATGACATAAGCAGTCGGAGAAGGTTCTTGACGTTGCCCTGTGAGGGGTGCTTGCGTGTCCACTGTCGGGGGACGCGCGTCTGGCCTTTATAAGCTCTGAAGTCGACCACTACCACCACCACCATCACCACCAAACACACGATGTCTTCCAATGAACAAGAAACCCAAATTCTGGGCCTCGGAACGCCCTGCTCATACCCTCACTGCTCTCTCCTCGATTTCCTTCCATTCAAATGTCCACACTGTCCAGGCACTCCTGCCTTCTGCTCGGAGCACTTCCATCCACACTGCACTACCGCCCACGCTCACCTGGACCGTGTAGTACCAAACTGCCCTCTGTGTAGCGTTCCCGTCGCGATTCCGCCCGGCGAGGACCCGAACGTGCGCATGGAGAGACACATCAGCCGTTTCTGCGAGGTGATGAATGCTAGCGGTAGACAGCAAGGAAAGGGTGGGAGCAAGATATGTGCCAGGGGAAAGTGCGGTAAGGTATTATTTGCACCCATCGGGTGTGATGTGAGTTGAACATCTGTTAATTTGATGTATGTAATGATACTAATGGAAATCATACAGAAATGCCACAAAGAGTTCTGCCCTCAGCACCGTTTCCCAAATGATCATAGCTGTCCGTCGCTCACGTCACAACGGCCGAACACCAGTTCCACCTCTAAGCCATCTATCAGACCGAGTCCTGTTTCAGCCACTCCCAGCTCATCCTCAGCCAAATCTGCGCCCATGGCTGTATCCAGACCCGCTCCTTCTTCCAAACCGACATCAACACCATCTTTTTCCAAGTTTTCCATCCCAGTCTCCGTCTCTGTCCCAAACGCATTCTCCAAGACTGATCGGTGAGTACATGTCCGCTTTCCTCATCTCAGTATCCACTCATAACGCACCAGCGTTTCTCCTGCCCCCGTTCTATCTACCTCCCCTACGTCCACATCTGCATCGCCTTTGTTCGCAACTAAACCTCCCTCGCCGATCATATCTCCCAAACCTACGAACTGCACCAAATCAAACTCGTCAAATTTCCTCGATCCAATGTCTTTCATTCCCCCATCGATCTTCGTATCTGCTTAATCTCACATCACACTATGTATCAATCCATCCAATGTTTCGCTGTATCAACATCTATATATCCTTACCTATAGACGCGCAAAGGAGGAGCGCGCGAGCAGGCTCAAGGCCATGAAAGAGCGTGCCAATAGGGGTCTTCTCACAGAAGAAGAGAAGCTTATGCTCGCGCAAGAAGAGGCAGCACGCGCGCAGGAAGTCAGAAAGGGAGACAAAGAGTGTCGCGTCATGTAACTTTCCCCCTGAACTTGATTTCGGACTTTCGGGACTTCACACAGTATCCATATACTACAATCGCGCACAGATCCGCCCCACATTTGACTGACCTTGTACTTCCTCGAACCCCTGTTGGATTTCGACTCAGCTTTTGTGGCAAAGTCTGTTGCTTGCTACAATGTAATGACAGTTACAGGAATGTGCTGAACCGTGTGCACTCTTGAGTCATTCATTTGAACTATATGTGACCGGATCTACATAGAGCTCGGCGGAAACTATGTAAGCTTCCGTCCCAAACACGAATCTCGATGACTATTTCCACCCCTATACAACTCATGAGGCACTTGAATGAAATTTTGAGCGCCGGCAGGGCCCAGAACGAGTAGTGAAAGAGGACTCAAGTACTAGTACTCATCGTTAACTCACTGGAGCTCCTCAATTCCGAATTGGAAGAGGTGACCGTCATTGAGACAGCGGCCGAAAAGAAGTAACAGTACTACGTCATCTGACTATTGTCTGGTGCTTCTACATCGATACGCCCACATGTACAGAAGTGAAGCACGCACGCGCGCGGGACTGGAGGAGGGAATGAGGGATTCGGAGGGGTATCTCACTATATAATGCAGCCTTCCGATTTTCGTGCTTCTTTGTATACTACAGCTCTACCCAGATACGCACTCAACCAAGCTTGTGCTTCCCCAAAATCCTCTCAGTTGGATTGCCATGACACTAGTAAAAACACAACACCAATGAACAACACTAATAGCGGTGACTACTCTAGGAATGCGGTCGCGGATAAGTCGACAAATAACACAAGAAACGAGTGAAGACAGTAAGTGAAAGGAATGAATGCAGTCGATGAACGTTCGCAGAACCAGGATAGGACAAGAAAACTGCGATGGAAAGGAATGTTCGTAGGAGGTTGGCATAGAGCGTGAAGTATGCAGTAAGAAAACGGAACGTCATAAGCGTAATGAGAAACGTGATGTGACGTTGCGGGTAAGAGTGAAGTCCTTGGTATGCAAAATGTGCGTGACCTGTTTATGTGCAGTGCTATCGTCGGACAAAGAAGACCACCAGAATGATGAAAGGGGTGTATGTAAACAGCGACACTACAGACATGACACGGCACCGGAGCCGCCATGCTTTTGCGTCTACATCAACACATTCGTCATCTCGGCCCAAACACTCCATTGTATAATCACTCACCATGCTCGATCTGCGGATCATCCAGTGAAACTCCCTTCTCATCACCAACAACACGCGTGCGCGGTGTGCGGAGAAAGAGCGCAGCGATCCACCAGACAGGGAACAAAATGAATCCCACAAAGAAGCACCACGCATGCACAGGCGACCCAGGCTCATCCTCCCCACGAAAATGCAGCGTCCAAGGCGTCTCTGCAAGTTTCTTCGGCGGGCGCCTAGGATCTCGCATGTGGAATTTCCCAGATGGCACGATTGAAGGTGCATGCGGGGACACGAGCGCACTGATAGGGATAGACGCCTGAGACATGCTTTGGCGTCTCGCGTGATTCTGATTCTGGGTGATTGAGTTGGTGAGGGAGTTCTTGTTTGGGGTTTGTTGGGGGCGGGTCGAATGAGTGGACGACGCGGCATGAGATGGTACGCTAGGACTAGAGAGGATACGAGCGCTCGTTCGGCTCGACCAGGAACCGAACTTGCCCACTTCGGGTGTTGGCTCTAAATTCATACTCTGGCTCTGAGTGGATACAGGCCGCGAATGGATGGGGGTGCCAAAAGGAGAGGACGATATACGGGCGCGCTTGCGGTGGTACGATGATGGCGCGTGAGATGAAGCAGAGAGCTTTTGACCTGCGTAATTAAATTCAGCAATCAATACGCGTTCGGAACCGTCGAGAAGAGGCGACGTAATGGAAGGTACGTACTTCGGTGGCTCTCTGGGACGGCGAAAGTTGCGCGCTGCACGTCCTTTTTCTGCTCGGGCGGTGTGGTGTCTATGTCTTCGGCTTTGCGTTTGCCTTTAATCTTATCACTATGGTTACGGGAGGTAGGAGTAGGGGTACTTGGATCCATGGTGATTGTGCGGGAAGTACGTGCAGGTGTGGGAGCAATGGAGGGAGGGAGGAGAAACTGAGACGATGGACGACCTTGTATTTTGCTTGGACCCACAGGTACGTTTAGTCTCGAAGGAGTATAATTTGGCGAGGTGGCGCCATCCGGAGCGACGCGAGTACCATTTGGATTCGCAGACATGCGCGGGTCCACGTAACTTGTTGGGCGGTGGGTCGGAGGAGGAAGGTTAGCGGATGGAGATGGAGATGGAGATGAAGATGGGGATGGGGATGGGGACTGGGATGCACGTTCCCCGCCTACAACAAATGAGTGAGTGACTGAAACGAGGGACTGAAGTGAACGTATAAGAAAATACATGGATGAATACAAAGAGAGAGAAGATGCGGAATTCGGAATGTGTGGCAGAAAACAATATCTGAATGCCGTAAGCACTGGGCTTACCTTGGGGAGCTGGGGAGCGTGGTCGAAGTGGTGAAGGTGATGGAGAAAATGATCGTGATATGGGCGCCTGATTAGGAAATTGCGCCACGCTGCTACCGCGTGTTTCGGACCCCGGACCCGGGACACCACTTTGGGCAGATGGCCACTTGACGAGGTCAAGTCCTTCACCCAACGAAAGTCGCAGCATTTCGCGCGATACCTCTGCGGGCCATGCATTGTTTGAAGATGAGTTGACACCTTCTGTAGCTTGTTGTGCACTCCAAGAGGCACTGTTGCGTCGACGGAGTCGTGCTTTGTCGGATATTGTTCGTGTACGGAGGCGTTGTGCAGTGGCAGCAGGCTGCTCTTCCGAGGAAGGAGGGAAGACATCCTGCACCTTCGGGAGGCTTGCAGAACGTCGGACAGATCGGCCAAATTTCATTGATAGCGATACGAAGAAATCATCACCAATGCCAGACGGGATCCGTGATGAGCGTTTGGGAAATGAGTTGGATCGGTCCGATGCGAAACCTGATGCTGTGGGAGTGATATTATTAACGTTTTTGTCCTTGAGGTAGGATGACAAAGCCGGGTGGTTCAAGGGGGGCAGAGGGGGTGGGGGCGATGCACATGCAAACGTAAACGTGGACC
The DNA here is from genome assembly GCF_016647785.1 of Suillus fuscotomentosus. NCBI lineage: Eukaryota > Fungi > Basidiomycota > Agaricomycetes > Boletales > Suillaceae > Suillus > Suillus fuscotomentosus. Next base: position 14,620 of record NW_024539931.1, on the reverse strand, counting down.
GGCTCTCGGGTGTCGGATGGCCAAATGTTCCGGGAGAGTCGAATCCCAGTTCGCGAAGGATAGGTGTAGTGAAGTATGCAGTTGGGCGGGCTGTCGGAGATGTATTGGATCGTGGTCTATTGGGTGTTCGTGGATGCAGCCTAGAGGACACGATATCTGTTGGTGATGATTTGGAATGGATGGATGAGCTGCTTGTGTGATTATTGACAGATGTCGTTAAAGTGCATCCCCTATTGCTTGTTTGTGCTAATGTATCGCGATGCGCTATGGAGGATCGTGGCACACTATGGGAGCTGATGATAGAGTGCAAACTTTCTGCTGAGCTGAGGCCTTCATCACTCTTATTGCTGTTACTTCTCTTCAGCGAAGGAGAATGTGACGTTCGTCTGGTAGTGTCTTTGGTGGGACCGACGTCTGCAAATTCTGGTACTATTGGGGAGCTGCGCACTCGTCGGCGACCAAACGTGGACCAGTCCCCAGGTGCAGCTAGGTGGTCAATTGATTTTGATTCGCTTAGAGTTGTTTCATGAGCCGGTGAGTCTGACCCAGGTTTGTCCACTTCGCATACACTCTCGGAGATGGGTTTTGCCCGCAGTATATTGCGAAGCCCCCAATTACTAACATCTACAGTGTGTCTCCGAGTTCTTGGAGTTAAGCTGCGAGGCAGAGATACTGAATCAGCCATGTCCAAGTATGAACTCGGATTCTCGAGAATCCTCTTGTCTATGCCATGACGCACTGCTGGGGATGTTTCGATGGTTGAATCCACACCATAACTGAGGGCAGGAGTGGGCGGGACGATGCAGCAGTTTTCTGGTTGCAAAGGCGGAGCGGCAGTGGAATGGTTACCAATACCTCGGCCTCGGATATGAGAGAGAAATGAGTGCATCTCTCGCTAGAAACTTCTACTATGCGAGTCAGTGCGACGCATATGCGAGAATCGTCTGGCGTACAGTCCCTCCGCCAATTATAACGTGCTGGATCGAATGCGTTGAACGTCCGTTCTGGTGAGGCACGGGGATAGTAGTAGGAACAGGACGTCACGTCCCGAATCGTCACTACCGCCAAGCAACTGGGTAACAAAGGCCGACCTAAACCAGCACGAAGGCAACGGTCGTGCGCCAATGTGGCCAATCCAACGAACGTTGACAAGTTGGACGGAGCCAAGAGAATCCCTGTTCCCTCATCACGAAATTGGGGAGACGATGTTTTACCTAGATTCATTCGGCAAGATCAGAGCAAAAATACACGGGATTATATGTAAAAACAAAACTAGACAACATAATACATGAGCATGAGCAGATTGGGTCGAAAGACAGTAGATTATAGGACAACCGCAATTGTGAGGAGAATACATCACGTTTCGCAAGAATGGTCCTTGATAAATAGAAAGCTACAAATGCTTGTCACAACGACGGAAAAAAAATGAAGTTTTACAATGCATAACAATCATGATCAGAACATTGCAATTTTGCTATTGATATACAAGAAATTGTCAGATATTATAATTGCGTCCAAACGATATCATAGTTTCCCAAAAAGGCAAGAGTTAGAACTCAGCCGAATTTTGAACTACACCGAACTCTAACCGATAATCAAGATCACATCTACTACAATACTGATTCCATGGATCCAAACGAGTTCAATAGTCAACATCAGCTAAATGCTCAGGGACAAGATGATCAATCTAACAGTCAGGCGGTGAGTAGAACTGACTGATATTCTGCACCTAATTTAAAACTTTACCGTTACTAGTTAGTACTGCCTCACTCTTATGATGTCCCAGGACCATTGATTGTCACGGAATCGGCAATTGTATGTAGTTATTGTATATCGTACTCAACTGTGGCAGCTAATGAACACGATGCAGGCAATTTGGAAGGCCGCAACAGCGGCCGCTCAGTCCTATATAGGCCAAAGCCACCATCCTGTGCAACGACAACAAATCAGTGCAACGGAACGAGAGAGATGTTGGCTGACCTTGATGGCGCTGCAGAGAGAGCAAGAGCTGAATGACATGGTCAAATGGCTGGAAAGCGAGTGGCGGGAATTAAACGAGGTTAGAAGTGTGTTAGGGATTGGCAGAAATTAGCAGCAGGACTCGGTCCAGATCATCGCCGTTATCATCATCAGAGTGAATAGAGCTCGAACTTAACACCGAATTTCGCGCGGGAATCGACTCGTCGTCGCTGAGGACGATGCCAGAGTCGCGTGGCTTATACTTGGAGGGTAGCAATCCTTCCTTGCCTTTCTGTGATCGTGGAGAAGGGGTTCCCTCTGTGATGCTAACGAGTGCTGAAAATAATTGTAAGACGTCAGCAGTTCTTAATGTTATCATGCTCACACCAATCGTACAACTGCAACAAAGACGGCGACTACGAAACCACAGCCAAGGTTAGATTGAGTTAACTTTAACATCCGACTACCCTCCACGAACCTATAAAATAGCTGCACAAACTATATGCATTGATGGTCGACCACCAAGTGGGATCATCTGAGACTATGGCCATATTGGTAGAGAATAGGTGTGGGTGAGAGGCGAACTTGGTGGACGTAAGACAATGGTATTCATACTAGTTATACCACCATCCGGTACGTAGATCAGCAAAAATTTGAGATCGGGAGACGATGACCGTTCCTGCTTTGATTGGTCGAAGGGGATATTTTTGCGTGAGGAAAGATAAATCAATCCAGGGGATCATAGTAGCCATTGGTCGTAGAACATGTGTTTCGCCATTCCAAGCCGTGAATGGATGGAGGAGTTGAAGACGGTCACTCTTAGGGTCAACTACAACCAAAACGCTAGCACGGTCTCCAGAAGGGGGCTAGAAGGTGTTTTGGCCGGGGTCGTAGCCGCGAGGAGGAAGCTCATTACCAGTAGGGTCCGAGAACTTGAAAGGCTTGCCATCAGAACCAATGAGGGTGTCCGAAACCGGGTTGAAGGTGAGGTCACCAGCGAAGGCCATGGCAGTTACAATATCCGGGGAGGCGATGAAAGCGTGGGTGGCAGGGTTAGCATCGTTACGGCCAGTGAAGTTACGGTTGTAGGAGGTGATAACTAAAAACCATTAGTTACAAAATGTAATATAATGAGACGAAAAACGCACTTGAGTTAACCTCGCCCTTCTTAACATCTTTCCTGTCCCATTGACCAATGCAAGGACCGCATGCGTTAGCCAGGACGAGACCGCCGACCTCTTCGAAAGCACCAATTTGACCGTCACGTTCAATGGTAGCACGGACTTGCTCAGAACCAGGAGTGATCGCGAACTTGCTCTTGACACTGAGGCCATGCTCGGTAGCTTCATGGGCAATGGAAGCAGAGCGTGACATGTCCTCATATGAAGAGTTAGTGCAGGAACCAATGAGAGTGACCTTAAGTTCTTGGGGCCAGTTGTTCTTCTTGACCTCCTCTGCAAAAGTATACACAATCTAAGACCAATTTGAGCGCATGAAGTCTCGGTGAGGTTATATTTGAGAACATACCTTTAACTGATGCCATTGAGAGGAATCGGTACCGCTGAGATCAACATACTGATATAAGTTGAGTGGGTGTAAGAAGAAGCCGGGCGTGTTGCGTCGCCAACTAAGCCACAGACGTCTGAATGAACCGTCAGAGCTGAACGGCCCACTTCCAGCCGTCGTAAGGGTATCCTGGGGCATTCCACCCAGAAGTTCCTGAAAACCAACCTCCCTGTAAGTAGCATGTACAGAAATAAGATGGCACAAATGACCTTGTATGCTTCCATTAAAGGGGCCGCCATCTTCTCAAAAATTTCTGGGGAAGTCCAGTCACGGGTATCAAAGCCACGTGCATTGTGCGGAATAGTGTCGAGATGATATACCTCCGTCAGATGCTCCATGTGAGTAGATGGTCCAATAGGAAGCGGTCCAACAAGATAATCCTTTACGACAGGTTCCGGTGCAGAACTGTGGTGAATTGTGACCCGTGCATACTTTTCCGGGATGTCTGATGAGGATAGCGACGAGAAGTAACTTAGGACGCTGGCTTTAGGCGGGTAGTACGCTTCTATCATGAATATGTGATTGTCTGAAGGCTTTGATACAGCCCCGCGCGTCAGGTTAAGAGCCCGACCAGGCTCCTCCAACCACTTCTGGATCTGAACGGTCTGTTCAATGGTGAGAGAGGCCCATGGATTGATTGGGGCTGGGGGACGGGCAGTAGGGGGCGTGGGTGAAGCACAAGTCCTCACGGAGTCTCCGTCATATTGATCTTGCGCTCCCAGATCCCCTGATAGAGGATGAACATGCAGAAAAGAAAGCGTTACCAACGCCAAACATGTTACGAGACCGATCGCAACACGACGTATGGTGCGATACGGCTTGGGTGACTTGACTTCGTTGTCATCTCCGCCCTTCAGGAGTTCATAACCACTGGCCATGGTGGTAGTGGAAGGATGAGAGACAAGAGTGCTCTGACGTTCTCTTTAAATGCCGCGGGTCAGCTCTGTGTGACCACATGAACTTCCGAGTCAGTGAACAACTTCCTTTGAGAGAGGGGTAGCAAGATCAGGAGTGAAGGGACCGTTGAAGTGAGGCTCGAGTTCTGAGAGGTTCTGGGCACAAAATATCAGTCCGGATGACGAGGACATTAACAACATCACAAACAATTTCGATGTTCTGGTCGTACTCGCAGCCCTCATCAGCCTTAAGGTTGTGTGAAAAGCGCTGTGCGTATTGAGCAATCTCGGAACGCTTGGTAGCATTGAGATAGTCGACCATACGACGGTTGAAGGGGAAGAGTGAGGTAGTTGCACCGATTTCAGCACCCATGTTACAGATAGTGGCCATACCCGTGCATGACAATGATTCGACACCAGGACCGTGGTATTCAACGATGGCACCAGTTCCACCCTTGACAGTGATAATGCCAGCGACCTTCAGGATGACGTCTGCGAACGGTTAACTATGCAAGAGAATCAATTCGAGGACACGCGCACCCTTGGGCGTAGTCCAGCCTCCAATCTTGCCAGTAAGGTTCACACCGATGACATTAGGGCACTTCAATTCCCAAGGAATATCCGCCATGACGTCAACAGCATCGGCACCCCCAACACCACAGGCAACCATACCCAAACCTCCTGCATTCGGTGTGTGAGAGTCAGTCCCGATCATGAGTCCACCAGGGAATGCGTAGTTTTCCAAGATAAAACGAGCGAAACACTTAGACTCCGCAAAAGATCGTACAACATCAAGAACGGTTCGTGATCTTGTCACCTTGTTTTTCATGCCGTCCTCGAGATGTTTTTGCTACACGTGCATCAGTCCATCAATGAAATCAAATACTATTTCATTTGTTTGGCACATACTGATCATGGTGCGACCATCAGAAAACCTGTCATCGCCTCGCCAGCACAGGCCCGGGGAGCATGACGCCTCAGTCACTCGTCAAGAAGACCGTGCCTAGACCGTCATTCAGAGGCGAAGAGTTTGGCGAGGTGTGTCCAAACCCGACCGCAGCGTCCATGACATTGGGGTAACGGAGACACCAGCCGAGTCTGGGCCAGCATAGCTATGTCGATTCGACGGACTGAGACAGGACTGCATGCACAGATCCAGAGTAGCGTCGACGGAAGAATTAATTTGCTTGCGTGGGCACTGCACGGATTGAGAGATTGAGGGTCTGAAGAAGTGAGTAGCCGAACTATTGGATGCCATTCAGGCGAAAGGGTGGGGGCGGGGCTGAGAATGCAAATTGAGACGGGAGGGTGTGTGAGAAAGGAAAGGATTAGGACCGCTGGAGCCTGTGAGTCGTCTTCGTGGTACAGGAAAGGGCGAACCAACAAAGGAAGTGGGCCGATTGCGATTGCGAGATACAGAAGGAAATGTTATCGGCACAGTGGGTGGCTTCATATTGGAACATTAAGCCTAGAGTGAAGTTTTGTCAGCACAATGGAATATATATAAATACCGATATCGATGTAGCTTCTAACCTTGGGTGACGGTGAGTGGTTCACACTCTCGAGAAGTTCAATGGAAACGGGCCTCGAACGTGCCCGACGCTTAATGATATGCCCTCCTGGTGAGATAGCTTCAGTGACCTCATCCTTTAAGCTACCTTTCTGTGGCACTAGCCCAGCGTTGATCAGGAGATTTTTTTCTGGCTAATAGACCGGGATTTGCATTTCCAAAGCGCAGGTAGCCTTTGTACAGGTTCTCCATCGGAATCCCAATCTATGATGCCCCAGTCCTCATCTGAGTCATCAAGATCTCGAATGCGCAGCCGCTTCATTGTTTCTGCCTGTTTCTTGAGAAATGTATCGGTGTCAGCTTTACTCTTTGGTTGGGGGGTGAAGCGAGGTGCTGGCAGAGGTGGAAGATGGTGGAAGGCGATACCAGATGAAGGGTTGGGTTTTGAAGCCGAGATATTAAGAGGGGTGCACGTGGCTGATGAGACGGGATGCAAAGGCGTAGAGAAGTTGCCACCGCCAGATTGCGGGGATTTGCGCTTGGTACCTATGCCCACACGATGTGCAGGCTGCGAATTGAGTGCTTGGCAGCTAGTACAGCACGATGGGAATCCTTGACTGGCGTGAGTAGTGGCTGGGTGGACGCGTGATGAAAGAAAAGGAAGATACAGCGGATGAGGAAGACAGAAGAAGTGTCGCTTGATCGTCATCTAACTTGATTGGTTTAGGATGTGAGATGGGGTATAGACGGTGCACTAGATGGGGTGATTTGAATGGAGATTGTAAGAAGATATCGCTGTCATCGTGATCCTGCTCCTGAGCCAGTCCATCTGCTTTATGTTGGGCATCTGCTGGAAACGATGGTCGTCGTCTAAGAGGAGACGGCATCAACATTGGTGACAGGTGCTCAGATGACACCCTGAGCTTTTGGGGAGTTTGATAATGGGTTGCGCAGCATCCTGGGGATATTGGAGAGACGCTCTGGTCGCGTGCTCTATTTCTGGATTTTTAGGTATTCTTATTTGATCAGTTAACTGTATCAATGCTTATATGTATGATCGCAAACTTACCATTTACCTACGACGATGAATGTTAGTTCAGGTTTTGCGCCCTTCACGCCTTTTTCCCGCCAGATATCATCGATCGCCCCTAGTAGACATGGTGAAAATAAGGAATGGCCGTCGCTGAACTGACTGACCTGTGATGTCGTCAATCTCCTCTTGTCCCATGAGCGCGTATTCTCCTTCGGAAAGGCCACCTCGGAAGAAAATGATGCGCATGGGTGCGGCCCTGTTACGTTCACCAAACTCGAAGATTGTGCGCTTGTAATAGTTTAACCACGTGTACATATGATAGACAGAATGAACTTACATATACTAATTTGCGTAATTGGTCAATTCTTGTACGCCAAGTAAATGCACGAGTAAGATACCACGCACTGAGTGCTAGACCAGTAGCACAAAGTGACGTAAAACCGCGGTAAATTTTCATGTTGCGAGCAAGAGGAGGGACAAGATTCTACCACTTTGTGGTAATCCAGTCAAGCACATTGCCTTCAACACTTTGGGTAGAGCTTTTAGAACAGATGCCACCCGCCATGTCGTATTTGCTGGTAGGCGAAGCTGCAAGATAGAAGGGTTAGAGTCGTTGGGATCGACCTAGTAGCTTTTGGAAGTAAAAGAGAACGTTAGACGTGCTGATTTCAAAGAATATGGTGGCATGTTAAAGAATTGTTCAGAAGACAAGCTAATGTGGTGATCAGTCATCTTGGATGAGCTTTAAAGACTACCGAAAACCCACTATGTTGTTTTATGTCGAAGGCTAATATCTTGCCCGGCAGCTTTTAGAACATTGAACTTGAATAAGCACCATAGTATGGGTGCAAAGACTTGTACAGCCCTGCTGAGGATGGTCAAGAACATAATTGGCATGATGATGGGAGCAGATTGTTATCAAGGTTTGTTGACTCATTTGAAAATTCTCTTCCGACAGTCTTCCGAAAACTTCCTTTTTGAGAAGGTCGAACTAGGAGAAGACAATGACAGAGCAGAAGACGACGAAGCTGCAGTCATGACAAGTCAAACGCGAACAACTAAAATTGTATGTCAATATTATGCAGGCCGTACTAGTACTGAGTCGTAACCTCTGACTCAATTTCGCCTTTTCATACCATCCTCACAGATATGGTGTTTCATCGCCGGCTTTACCCCAACTCGCATGCATTTTTTGCAGCATCTAAACAGAATACGAAATTCCCTCACTGTAATCCCATTGCAAACGGAGGAGTTGAGTCTGTTAAGCAATTCTATTTGCTCTTTGTGGGTCCACTGGAGTTCAACAGGTAGTATTTCCCGCTCTTTTTCATCCAGTCAGTGAAACTTTGGTGCTACAGATTTCAAGTACGTACTTCTTCGAGGATACTGGCAGGTGGCTAAAGTTGGTTGCATGAAGAACTTGTCTATTTTCACTGTGTGACGTTGAGTCTGAGATTCTCTTGAGCACGAAAGACACTGACATTGGTATCCGCATATATCAGATGCGCATCTTACAGTCCAATCAGCCTTCTTGATATCCTTATTCCACCAAGAGTACACGGCAGACTCTACATACGCCCCTCTTCCACCACCATCGGCACACAGGCAGCACGGGTACCTAAAATTGTATGCATCACGGTGGTCCTCTAGGTTGGATGGCGGAATTTTCTTCCCGTCGCTGTTGGCAGGCCTGTGTTTTTGTGGAGTGGCGTTATACGTCAACATTCACGTAGGATCTGGTGGTGTCTCACCAAAACCAATCAACCATGGATTGCGAGGTCCTATCATAGTGTAGGAGGGCGACATGGCAGGTCTTAGCCTCCGCAATCAGTCTACCTAACCTCCGAGCAGTTTCATGATTTTCAGGTGGGGCAGTGATGATAGAGGAAGGCGAAGACGGGGCTTCCATCGAGTGGTTTGGTGCAGCAAGGACACGTCTTCTACGCTGCTTTTATAAGGCTGGGACCTATAGCAGTATGACGGCCTATATTACCATCGCCAAGTGCACCGGCCAGTGACCTGCCAGAGTTATTGGCCTGGAGCCTGGCGCTGTGACGGCAGTTTAGTAACTGTGGTGGCCAGTGCTAGCGCCCAAGTTTATTACGTTAATGCTGCCCAATTCATACGCCCAATTGTAAGTTCGTCCGATCCTTTTAGCATTAGGCTCTACCATATTCTTACCTCGTCAGTCCTTCCTCCCTATGGCCCCGGATTGGGCAGATACGTCGTCGACTCCAACCCCCTTCAGATGCACCTGTATGCGTGAGTTTCAACAAGAGAGCGCCTACACTAGGCATCAACGATCGTGCACGAAGGGCAAGAAGCGATTGTTCTCCGCCATATCCAAGGCGAAGGACCTTTTGGGTTCTATAAAACGGCCACGAGTGGACCGTAGCCATGGTAGGCCGCATGCAGGCCTCAACATAGCGTCTTCAAGTGTGCATCCGTCTGCTAACTCAATTAATGGGAGATCCGGTGCAGATCCTTCTTACGCGTGTCCGACTCTGTCAAGAATGCCCTCACAAAACGACGTTCCGCATGCAGGTTCCTTACCGCAAGAAAATGCATTGTCCTCAGCATTCGATACCGGTCTTGGCTCTGTGCCTATAGAAATAGATGGAGACCAGGACTTGCCACTGGCGCAGCGGAGGAGCCGACGAGTTGACGTCCCAATGCCGCTACGCTATAGGCAGTATGAGGATGTACTTCCTCAGCCTCCCCCAAGCATTATGCCTGGCCATACCAATCCAGCACCTGGACTTAACCCACCGGTAAATCATACAGACGCATCTACCAGCGCTCATACTTCTTTGCGACTACCCCCATTCCGTACGGCTAGGAACGTCTTCGGACTGGTACGCCAATTCTTCTCGCCCACACCCCCATCCCACGACCCAGAAGAAGCCGTAACACTCCAAGATATCAGCTCTGTCCAAGCTGCTACTTCAGCAGAGCCAGATGCTCGCGTCGAGTATCACGACGTTTCATTTCACCCTTACCCCAACAAATCCTCTTTCGAGCTCGGCCATTGGTACTGGCATGGTGGTGCCCAAAAGTCTCATCAAAGCTTCAAGGAGCTCATTGGCATCGTCGGAGATCCAGATTTTCGTCCTGACGACGTCCGGAGTACGCCATGGGACGGAATCAACTCGAAGTTAGGTGCGAGCGTTCAGGATGATGAGGGGGACGAATGGGAGGATGAGGAAGCGGGTTGGCAGAAAACGCCAGTAACCATTGAAGTACCCTTTTCTCGAACGACAGCTCAGCCAGGCGCTCGACCTTACGTCGCAGCAAACTTGTACCATCGCTCTCTCACCTCCATCATCAGGGAAAAGCTGTCAAATGCTCAGGATGACGAATTGCTCCATTATGAACCTTACCAACTGCGATGGAACGCTCCTCACCTTCCTCATGAAGTCGACATTCAAGGTGAACTGTACACCTCGCCGGCCTTTATGGATGCGCACCGAGAACTTCAAGAGTCCCCTGGAGAGGCAGGATGTGACTTACCACGAGTGGTTGTTGCACTCATGTTTTGGTCAGACGCCACGCACCTGACAACATTCGGTAATGCGAAGCTCTGGCCGGTATACATGTACTTTGGAAATGAGTCCAAATACCGCCGTTGTAAACCGACCTGCAACTTGAGTAACCATGTGGCCTATTTTCAAAAGGTATGATGCCTCTTCTGAATTGATTCCCTCCTTAATGTTGAAGCTCACATCTTGGCAGCTTCCGGACTCGTTCAAAGACTTTACAGGCACCTATACTGAAGGCAAGGGAGTTGGTCGGGAATGCACGACCCATTGCCAACGCGAACTATTTCAAGCTCAATGGAGGGTCCTGCTTGACGATGAGTTTTTAGCGGCGTATGAGCATGGGATCATGCTCCTGTGCTGTGATGGGATCAAACGCAGGTTCTACCCGCGAATATTCACATACTCGGCGGACTATCCTGAGAAGTGAGTGAAACTTATTCATAAGGAATCCGAGCTCACAAAGTCAGGGTTCTTGTTGCAACTATTCGGCAGCTGGGAGGTTGTCCTTGCCCACGGTGTCTGATACCAACCGTTCGGCTCCAACATCTGGGGATGAGTCGCGATCGGCAACAACGTTCAACACTGGCACGGTCCTATGCCTCAAGGAGTCAGCCTGTTGCTGCAGCACGTAGTCTCATCTATGAGAGGAATTATGGCGTTGACAGTACGGCAATCGAGTCGCTTCTCAAGCCTGAATCGTGGGTACCGAACTCAGTGAGCATGATCATAGGTCTTGTTGGTCGCCTTTGCTTATCATTGACTAGAATGCGCTGTCAGACAGCCTTAGTTCATTTGGATTCAATGTGTTTGCTGCGCTCGTGGTCGATCTTCTGCACGAATTTGAGCTTGGGGTATGGCGCATGCTCCTGCTCCATCTGCTAAGAATTCTTTGCGCATTGGACAAGAACCTCATCCACGAACTTGATAAGAGGTGTCAAATTTGTGTCCGACGAAAGCCCAGTGTCTCATTCCTATCTCTGACAGGTACAGGCAAGTCCCCCCATTTGGGTCAGCAACTATTAGACGGTTCTCTTCCAACACCTCCGAAATGTCCAACATGGCTGCACGGAACTTCGAAGATCTTCTACAGGTTTGTCTTTGGGATGATTCTCGATAGGTATTTGTGAACTAATTTTGTACAAGTGCTCTATCCCGGTCTTTGAAGGCCTCCTCCCCGACGCTCACAACAAAATCCTTCTCGATCTCCTTTTCATCATGGCCCACTGGCATGGACTTGCTAAATTACGTATGCATTCTGACCTCACCCTACAGGTTCTCGACCAGCAAACGACCGACCTCGGTGAACAATTTCGTCAATTTAAGACGAAGGTGTGCAATGCGTATCACACCCAGGAGCTCGATCGTGAAGTTGAATCACGATCACGTCGGCAGGCAAAAGAAACCGCCAAACGGGCGGAGAAATACATGTTGGATAGCATTGGGCAGGGAGCTGCAGCTCGAAGGCCTAGGTCAGGTGCCGATGCTAAAGGGAAACAGAAGGCGAACCTGGAGCAACCGCAGGGTGTGCCTCAACTAAGGCAACCGAGGAAGAAGAAGTCGTTCAACTTCCATACCTACAAATTTCATGCGTTGGGGGATTATGTAACCTCCATCCGTCGGTTTGGTACCACAGATTCTTACAGCACAGAACCAGCAAGTCCTCAACGTGCTACCCTTCCGCTTTCCAACTAAAATGCTATTAGGGAGAATTAGAACACCGTACGCCGAAATGCAGATACCGCCGAACCGATCGCAGGGACTTCGTTCACCAGCTAGCTCAGATTGAGCGCCGTCAAACACGCTTACGCCGTATCAAGCAACGGCAGCGAAAACGGACCCCTGATGTGAAGTCAGACGAAACTGCGAGCGACCCCCAGTTGCACCATCATATTGGGAAAAGTGAGAAAATTTTTGAAGAGTTTGGCCATTACCTCCGTAGTCATGCAGGAGATCCGGCTATGAAGGTATCTATATTTCTTGTAACTCGGTCGCCATTCTGACTTGTTGCTTAGGACTTCCTACCGTGTTTGAAAGATCATATTCTGGATCGCATTAGGATCTCTGAACCTTCCTTGGAGACACCCCCTCATTCTGACCATGAACGTTTGTCGATTCTTTTCAAGCGTGGACGAATTTATCATCACAGCCTCGTACAATTAAATTATACTACGTACAACGTCCGACGGGCTCAAGATGTTATTAACCCGAGGACGCCTCATTGCAATGTTATGCTACTCCAGCATGGCGATGGCGATGATGGCAACTACCGATACGCGAAAGTCCTGGGCGTCCATCATGTGAATGTCGTTTGCGCGGAGAACATGTACGAAGCTCGCCGGGTGGAATTTCTGTTCGTTCGGTGGTACGAATCGGTCCAAAGCCACGCATGGGAAACACATGCATTAGGTCGTGTTCGCTTCCTACCTTTGGAGAACCCTAACGCCTTTGGATTTGTGAACCCAGGAGATGTTCTAAGGGCATGTCACATTATCCCGGCTTTCTCTCGAGGCCGGTGTAACCCAGATGTTGGGATTTCCCCTCTTGGGGGAGACAAACACGATTGGAAGGAATACTACGTCAACAGGCAAGCGATTTTCATTGAATTCTCTGTGGAACTTACGATTTAATAGTTTCGTTGATCGGGACATGCTCATGCGATTCCATTTTGGTCTTGGTGTAGGCCACGTATACTCGCATAGGCCAGGGTCCTTAAATGAGGGTCATAGGCCAGCACCACACCCCCAGATAGCCGCCGCAATGGAAGATGGACATTTAGAAGGTGAGGAAAGCCCTATGGACGTCAGCCATCCTGGTGATGACGAGGACGAGGGCGATCATTTTGGTGTCGAGGAGCCGGATTTCTTTGAGCTGGGAAAGAACACAAGCGGGGAGTCACTCATCGACGCACTTGATGAGATGTTCGTTGAGCATGTCTTCGATTACGAAAATTAATGTTCCATTACAGCGATGACTCCTATTCTGATCGAAGAATATATACTTACTGGCTGATTTTCGGCTCGGTGCCATTCTTACCTGACCGTCGCTCTTACCGATATGGTAGGGCGCAGCTTGCATGCTAAATGCTGGCCGATCCCTCGCTAGCTATAGTTTTTCCTGGCCATCACCTGGCCATCAATGGCTAAAAAATAATTGATTGTAGCCTTCGCTAATCGATGATCAGCGTTGTCAATTCGCAGATAGTTACTAACTTCGTTGGCCATACTTATAGTCCCTCATCAGCCGCCACTTCCCCCAACCGGATACAGTTTCATCAATGATCCCAGTGTGGCTATACGTTCCACAAAGACCAGAAGTTCTTCAGCAACTTGTGCAATTGAACGTAAGTGCTAGACTCTGTACTACAGACCATCCGCTGATGGCCCTCCCTCTAGCATGAAGAGGTTCGCCAACGCCCATCGACCGTTGTTTCTTTTTAACTTGCTAATTTCAGCACGCATTTGTCATGTTGACTAAGGGATCATACGACCTCATCGGATATCTAGCTGATCACTACCAGATCAGTCCAATCTATGTGAGTCTTCCTCAAAACCAATGATCCCATCTCATCGTATTCGTTCCAGTGTGACACCGCTTTAAAGCAGGGTCAACCTTGGCTTCATCAACTTTACCAGATTGGGTGGCTGATTCTCGAGGAGGCGGATACCACTCAGCTTGTTCTTCATGCTTTATTCCACATGACGGTGAGAGCTTTGTTATGCTAGACAGTTCACCTTTAGAAGAGAGAACCTAGCCAGCCGGTGGTGCTTATATCAGTGCGATCAGCTCCACTTATTGTAGACCTAATTCCCAAGGTGTTCCACTGCCAACGTGGTCGGTAAGTGTCGTTCGTTCTTAACACTCTTATATGGCATTTATAGTGTTACATCGATAGCTCGAAAACTTACGGGCAAGATCAGTTCAATTCCACCCTGCACCATTTCCGTACGGTTATCCGCCCCCTGCATATCCCACTGCCACCCCAACAGCACAATCTACGTCCGAGGCCCAGGCCTCCTCCTCAAATATTGTCGAGACATACCCCTTAGATACACCCCTGTCCTCCGATGCATTCTCTACCATTGACCTCCAGCCCATGTCCAACGCGGACTTGGATTTT
>NW_024539930.1:0-28225 GCF_016647785.1 Suillus fuscotomentosus | reverse complement strand
CTTATCTCGATAGGATGCAGAGTCCAGACGGCAAGGATTTAGCCAGCAAATAACCCAAGGGACCCCGTCGCGAGCACACGGGAACCCATGGATTCCGGAGACAAATGAGAATATACCAACCGAATGGATAACAACAGTGTACCTAGTAGCGAGACGAGAAACTCGAGTGAGAAAAGGCAGAGAGCCATTTCGAATTCGTCTCGCTAGACATAGACTGCTATCTCCACTAAAGGAGGTGGCAATGAAGATTGCGAACGGATGATCGTCATGCCGAATTGCACGGGGCAAGAGCCGCAGGGGCAAAGGGCAAGGTCCAAGACAACGAGACACGGGAAGACCCGAAGGGAGAAACAGGAACACAATATTATTGATTTTCAGTGATACGACTAATTCCACGTTCCGTACCTCAGGCCTCATCACTACTTATAAGCGATACTTCAGTGTTGTCCTCACATATATGTTAAAAGTTGTTTTGCCTCCGAATCTCATACTCGTCTGCTGAGAAAGAGTTACGCTCAAGGCATCTCCTAACCCCAAAGTTCCAAGCTGGAATTAAATCTTCTTATCACAGGAGTACGAGAACTCCACCTGACAAGTGAACATTACCGCTCGTCGACTTTCACATCCACGTTTGTAAATTGAAGATTCTGCACTGGTACTATTTTGATTAGCAAGCCTTACGATACGACAGGCCCGATGACCATCATGCGACTGCTTGATCCACGTGGATTGCACAGATTTCACCCCTTGATCTCATTCGCACCGGATCATTAGCGGTATACAGGTATATGATACTGCGAATGTTATTGACAGTACATCTACCAAGTTTGCCTCTCATCCACACCCATTCTCTACCAATATGATTGTAGTCTCAAATGATCCCAGTTGGTGGCCGGTCATCAATTCATAATCGTTTGAGCAGCTATTTTGCAGGTTCGTGGAGAGCGATGTCGGATGTTGAAGTTGACCTCAGTCTAACCTTGGCTGTGGTTTCGCAGTCGCCGCCTGTGTTGCAGTGATGTATGATTGGGGTGAGCCTGATAACATTGAAAGACAGCTGATGTCTTATGATTATTTTCAGCACTTACATTCGGACAAGAGGTATGTTGATGGTATGACCAGAGCAGTCATCCCGCTGAGAATGGCTTTATAGGTGGAACTGATCTGGGTAAGTAGAGTCTGGTATCAGAGAAACACGCGTGAAAATACACTTGATTCCAGCGACAACGATGGTCCTTAATGACAGCTATGTATCTCGGTGTATGTAGCTTGTTTGTCGTGGTTGCTATGTTATACTGACTTGAAAGTATCCTAGGCGCGTTACCTCGGAATCTTATCTGCTGGGTATATTCAGAAGGCTACACGATCGGTGTTGTACTAATCGTCTATGTCTTATAACCAGCCTGTACATTCTGAGTATGTTCCCTTAGTACATTCGCTATCTGTGCTTATTCTGACCAATGACACATAGTGGGTGTTCCGACTATCTCATTGACAGACACAGTGAGTCTTCTGCACAGATGCTTGCTATTCCCCTCCAATTAACTGTGGTGCCCTGTAGCAGTGGGTGTGGTTCTTTACTAATTTCTTTGTTCACTAATGACTGCCACGCTATAATGCAACAGATGTGAGTCTGTTTGGAGTGTGTGCTACCAGAGGCTGGTCGCTGACTGGATTCTTCAGGCTGGATTATCTTCGTCGTATGGGATTGGATGGGTGTTGTGGTAATTGCGATGCTGTGGGGTGAGCTTTGCGCTTGCGAAACCCCAGTGATATTGACTTGACTGAAACATGGTGCAAGTCATCATCATCGCTCGGCTGAATGCTATGTATCAAGGATCCAGAAAGATCCTGATATTTCTCATTGTCACCTTCCTGGCTATCAACACTTTCGATGCAGTGGTCGCTATGACGACAACGAAGCATACTTCAGGGGGTGCGTTTAATTGTGAATGAAAATAAACGTGCATGAGACTCATTGATACCAGAGGAACTCATTCTCTCCGGCACTTATCAGTGCCAGATTTACTATCCGGAAGATATCATATTTCTAGATTCCATTACTTGGATACTCGGCACCGTGTGGGAGGTCATCGCATTATGTCTCGCAGTCTGGATTGCGATAAAACACTTACGTGAAATGCGACAACATTCGGCAGGAGGGATTATCCAGGACTGTTTCACGGTGTTGATGAAAACTCACGTGGTTTACTCTGCGAGGTAAGCTCATATTGTGATTATTGTTGCTTTTTCCACTGACGAGCCGGCTGTGGTAGCTTTGTTGCTGTTTCTTGCGTCGAGCTCATTGCTATTTTCTCTCCGACATTATCAATGGTATGTCAATCTGCCTATGCACGCTACCACAATTTATCGTCTCTATAGGCCGATTCCCTGGACACTCAGATTATTTATGGATTTCTTCAGATTTCGCAGGTCGTGCAGATGTTTGTGTTGGGATCGCGCCTGATCCTTGGTGTTCGGGAATACCATGCTAAGCTCGTGGCCGATTCTGACGCAGCAACTGGTATGATCTCAATCGCTTTCCAGGAGCGCGTGCATATATCGACTGGCAATGGTGTGTGATCATCGGTGGAGTTAACGGTTGTCTGGTGCTCTCCAAAGAGCAGGGAAATTTGCTTTTATTTATTACCACTTTCTTGAAGGTATTGATTCGTGTTCCGAAGTAGTTTTCAAGGAGACATGCAAAATTTTCGTCGTATTATTCAGTCAAGTGATTTGCTATATGTGTTGATAATATTTAAATATCTCTACTGGCACCAGCTGCCCACGCAGACTTGCGGTTCTTATTTTCTCTATATGATGACAATAATTCATATGATTGCTTAAGCAGCGCGCGAGGGGGAGGTCGAGTGACAGCGCACTGCTTCAGTTCTTCAGTAATTCGTACTCGATTCATCTTCTCGCCTCATGCAATGTCCTATGAACTGCTACCTTGTTTTTTTCCAGCTGACTCACGACAAGTGGCCTACAGATGGTGCATTCAAGGTAATTACAAGGTGGTTCATGCATGCGTAGCGTAATGATGCGAGGCATACTTGATTAGTCTTGAGGAGGCTGAAGTTGGTTAATGCTTGTGGACGAGCCTCCCTTTCACTTTCGTTCGCCGAGGTGGACATACGGATACAAATATAAATTTGTTTAAGGTTGTTGCTGAAGCACTACTGGGGGATACATGTGCCCTATCAAACATTGTGATATGAAGGACGCAATCCTTCAGCTCAGACCCAGCGCCTCTGTGGAGTCCGAGGAATTTGAAGGAATCCAGGATGCTAACCGGACACTAAACATAAACCAGCTTGTTGACGTGGTCCGAAACAGCGACAAGGGACGCACCTAGGAACGGACATGCAGGAACCAGCACCAGCAATAGTGCAGGAGTCGAGTATCTGCTACTTGAGGTCAGGCTGTGGACGTGATAGTGAGATCGAGATGAATTTTTCAATGTAGCTGGTATGCAACCAAGATGTCATCATCGAGATTCGACGTTAGATTGATTCAGGATTTGGAATGTACGTGCAAGGATATTCTAAGTTGTGGTGACACTCTGGGAGATTTGAGGGCATTACTTTGGAGAAGGGGATGTTTGAAGCCATTTGAAGTGCGCTGTATTGCAAATTGTTATAAGAATAGACTGGACGAGAATTTCAGTACGCACAAGTGATAGACAAAATGACACGAGTCGCTCTGAGCAGCACAAACGCTGGAGTGTGACTAGCATGATGGTGACAGTCGAGTCTCAAATTGCAAGTCGAAGATGGGATTATTGAATGCGTGGAAGCTCACGTTTTTCCACGGGAATGCATTCCAGAGTCGTGGCCTGTACCGATGCGCAAGCTTAGTAGGGGGAGAATGCAAGGTAATGATATCGAGTCAAGTGGGAAGTTTTGTACTTGTACACATTGAATGGGTCACCCACGCAAGTTTTATGGAATTCGCTCGTTAGGTGCTTCTGGAACAGAGGCTGCAAATTTCAAACTCCGTGCTTCGCCTGCCGATCAAGTACTGGAGTCTAGACTGTCTGGTTTGCACTGAGGCTGCTCGTCTGATATATTCTTGTTCTCAAACGCCCATGCCCGCCTTAGCATCATGAACTAGCTATGCGGCTAGTTTGACATTCGCACGGTCTGCGACTGGGTACGCCAGCATCCCCAGTGTTCCAAATTAAAGTACGTACTTAGTCTTTAGGCCATGGCATCACACTTTTTAAAAAATTCACAAAGACCACCCGATGAAATCATACAGCTTGTTCGCAGCAAGTTTACATCCACGGTGAGTATCCCTTCTTTTTTCAATTAGTTTTCGTCAAGCGTACCCATATAGAATCTGCTTGGTATAATCGGTTAGCATGCAAGGGCTCTAACGCCACATGAATTCTCAAATATTGATCGTCAGTCGGAGTTCTGAGGTGTCGGTGCAGTCTCGGGCGTCGTTATAGTAGCTGGTTCATGCGAAATATAGACGGCGTTCCAATCCACATTCCCACTCAGGCTACCCTACGAAGAGTCAACAGGAGGGCATCATCTGCATTTTGGATCGGGTTTCATTAGAATAAGCGTTGATGGTGTGCCTTGAACCTTGGTAGCTGTATGATCCGGTGAGTTATTCCTCCAACTTCTTCAAATTACCAGCTTCTGATGAGGTGCCAACGGAATGTTATCGCCTTCAGCGATTGTGCATCTGAGCATCATTTTCTCTCATCTGCTCTCAATGCTCTCTTGATATAGGTGTGATGTTGTATCTTCGTCATCCATCAACCACGGAATCTCACGTCTCCGGTGAAACCTGATGCCCCTTACCACCGCACCAACTCTACGATACAAATCAAATATTTCGTGCTTACCATTTCTGGTATTCAGATGATACGATAGTCCAATGTCTGAGATGGAGAGCAAGAGGGTGCGCATGAAGCGACTTTGAGACGTATGCTCGCTGAGAGGTATTGGTAGCCAGAGTAGGATTTCTTCGTGCGATTTGACGGCTGACTTTTCTGTTCCGGTGTCATGCTGACGCAATGTGCATTTTTATGACCAACATCTACTATGATCCCCTGGATTGATTTATCTTTCCTCATCCAAAAATATCCACTTCGACCAATCAAAGCAGGAACGGTCATCATCTCCCGATCTCGTTTCGCCAATTTACTTGCCGGATGGTGGTATAACTAGTATGAATGCCATCGTCTTACGTCCACCAAGTTCGCCTCTCGCCCACACCCATTCTCTACCAATATGACCTACGTCTCAGATGATCCCGCTTGGTGGTCGGCCATCAATGCATATAGTTTGGGCAGCTATTTTATAGGTTCGTGGAGAGCAGTCGGATGTTGAAGCTGACTCAGTCTAACCTTGGCTGTGGTTTCGCAGTCGCCGCCTTTGTTGCAGTGATGTATGATTGGTGTGAGCATCATAACATTTAAAGACTGCTGACGTCTTACGAATATTTTCAGCACTCACATTCGGACAAGAGGTATGTCGACGGTATGACCGGAGCAGCCATCTCGCTGAGAATGGCTTCATAGGTGGAATTGATCTGGGTGAGTAGAGTCTGGTGTCAGAGGAACACATAAAAATACACTTGATTCCAGAGACAACGATGGTCCCTGATGACAGTCATGTATCTCGGCGTATGTAGCTTGTTGGTCACAGTCGCCATGTTGTACTGACTTGAAAGTATCCTAGACGCGTTACCTTGGATTCTTATACGCTGCGTATGTTCAGAAGGATACACAATTGGTGTTGTGCTAATCGTCTATCTCTCACAATCAGCCTGTACATACCAAGTATGTCTCTTTAGTACATTCGCTGTCTTTGCCTCTTCTGACCAACGACATACAGTCAATGTTCCGACTATCTCGTTGACTGATACGGTGAGTCTTCTGCACAGATATCTATTACTATTCCCCTCTAATTAACTATGGCGCCCTGTAGCAGTGGGTGTGATTCTTTACTAATTTATTGGTTCACTAATGACTGCCACACTATACTGCAACAGATGTGAGTCTGTTTGCAGTGTGCTACCCAAGGCTGATCACTGACCGGATTCGTCAGGCTGGGTTATGTACACCGTATGGAATTGGATTGGTGTTGTGGTATTTACGATGTTGTGGGGTGAGCTTTGCACTTGCGAAACCTCAGTAATATTGACTTGACTGAAACATGGTGCAAGTCATCATCATCGCTCGGTTGCATGCGATGTATCAAGGATCCAGAAAGATCCTGATATTTCTCATTGTCACCTCCCTGGCTCTCGTCACTTTCGGTGCAGTGTCCACCACCATGATAACGATGGATACTTCAGGGGGTGCGTTTAATTGTGAATGAAAATAAACATGCATTGGGCTCATTGATGGGTACCAGAGAAACTCATTCTCTCTGGCACTTATCAGTGTCAGATTAACTATGCAGAAGATATCCTACTTCTTATATCTGTGTGTTGGATGCTCAGCATTGTATGGGAGGTCCTCGTGCTATGTCTCGCAGTCCGGATTGCGGTAAAACACTTCCGTGAACTACGACGACATTCGGCAGGAGGCATTATCGAGGACTGTTTCACAGTGTTGATGAAAACTCACGTGGTTTACTTTGCGAGGTAAGCTCATATTGTGATTATTGGTCCTTTTCCACTGACGGGTCGGACGTGGTAGCTATGTTGCTGTTTCTTGTCTTCATCTCATTGATGATTTCTATCCAACATTCTTCACGGTATGTCAATCTTTCACTTGCCTATGCACGCTACTACAATTTATCGTTTCTATAGAGCATTTCCCTGGTTACTCAGGTTACCTCTGGGGTTGGTCAGATCTCGCAGGTCGTGCAGATGTCTGTGTTGGGACCGCGCCTGATCCTTGGTATTCGAGAATATCACGCTAAGCTCGTGGCCAAGTCTGACGTAGCAACCGGTATGACCTCAATCGCTTTCCAGGAGCGCGTGCATATATCGACTGGCAGTGGTGTGTGATAGTCGGTGGAGCTAACGGTTGTCTGGTGCCCTTCACAGAGCAGGGAAATTTGCTTTTATTCATTACCACTTTCTTGAAGGTATTGATCGAAGTTATTTGGTGTTCCGAAGTAGATTTCAAGGAGACGTACAAAGTTTTCGTCGCATTATTGAGTCAAGTGATTTATTATACGTGTTGATAATGTTTAAATCGATAAATATCTCTACTGGCACTAGCTGCCCGCTTGCACCAACAACTGGTCCTTTTTCTCTCTCTGTGGGACGACAATCATTCATATGATTGCTTAAGCAGCGCGCGAGAGAAAAGTCAAGGGACAGCGCACTGCTTCAGTTCCTTAGCAATCCATACTCAATTCGTCTTCTTGCCTCATGCAATGTCCTATGAACTGCTACCTTGTTTTCAGCTGACTCACGACAAGTGGCCTACAGATGATGCTTTCAAGGTGATTACAAGGTGCACGAAGCACGTTCATGCATGCATAGCTTAATGATGCGGGGTATACTTGATGAGTGTTGGGGAGGCTGAAATTGGTTAATGCTTGCGGAGGAGCTTGCCTTTCACTTTCGTTCGCTGAGTGATATACAGATACAAATATAAACGCGTTTAAGATTGTTGCTGAAGCACTGCTGGGTGATACATGTACCATATCAAGCATTGTGATATGAAGGCCGTGATCGACTTCAGCTGAGACACGGCGCCTCTGTGGAGTCAGAGGAATTTGAAGGAATCCAGGGTGCTAATCGGACACGAAACATGAAACAGCTTCTTGATGTGGCTCAAAACGGCGACAAGGGACGCACAGGCACCAGCACCAGCAATAGTGCAGGAGTCGAGTATCTGCTGCTTGAGGTCAGGCTGTAAACGTGACAGTGAGATCGAGGTGAATTGTTCGATGTAGCTGGTATGCGGCCAAAATGTCATCATCGAGATTCGACGTTAGATTGATTTAGGATTTGGAACGTGCGTGCGAGAACATTGTGACACTCTGGGAGGATTGAGGGGAAGGGAATGTTCGAAGACATTTGAGGTGTGCTGTATTGCAAATTGTTAGAAGAATAAATTGGACGAAAATTTCAGTACGCACAAGTGATAGAATATTTTAAACTGACACGAGTCGCTCTGAGCACGTTGGAGCGTGACTAGCACGAACAAGCCACCAAGTTGGTGAGTGCTATAGGTAGGCTTTGGAAGCGATAGGACTGGTTGCGGAGGACTGAGTAGGTGGTGTTGGTGAAAGTCGAGTCCGGAAATTGCAAGTCGAAGACGTGATATATTGTAGGATGCGCATGCGTGGACGCCGGGAGTGATAAAACATTTCAAAACAAAGTACGCCAATTAGACTTTAGAATGTGTGCAAATTTCAAATACCGTGCTTCGCCTATCAGACTGGAGTCTAGACTCTCTAGTTCGCGCTCAGGCTGCTTGTCTGATTGTTCCCAAATGCCCACGCCCGCTTTAGCATCATAAACCAGCTATACCACTAGTTTGACATTCTTACGGTCCGCGACTGGGTATGCCAGCTTCCCCAGTGCTCCAAATTGAAGTACGTACTGGCATCACACTTTTTAAAAATCTCACAAAGACCACCTGATGAAATCATACAGCTTGTTCACAGCAAGTCTACATCCACGGTGAGTATCCCTTCGGTTTTCAATTATTTTCCGCTAAGCAAACCCATATAGAACCGGCTTTGTATACTTGTCGGTTAGCATGCAAGGGCTCTAACTCTCAAGTCTCGAATCTTGATCGTCAGTCGGAGTTCTCAGGTGTCGGTGCAGTCTCGGGTGTCGCTATAGTAGCTGATTCATGCGAGATATAGACGGCGTTACAATCCACATTCCCACTCAGGCTACCCTACGAATGTGCGAGTCAACAGAAGGGCATCAACTGCATGATGGATTCAGTGTGGCACGGTTTGGATCGATTTTGATTTGAATGAGCGTTGATGGTGTGCATTGGTAGCTGTATGACCCGGTGAGTTATTCCCTCAACTTCTAATCACCAACTGTCTTGTCTGATGGTGTGCCAACGGAATGTCATCGCCTTCAGCCATTGTGCATCTGAGCATCATTTCTCTTATCTCCTCTCTCAACGCTCTCTTGATATAGGGGTGTTGTTGTATTTTTATCAATCGCGGAATCTCACGTCTCTGGTGAAACCTCTTACCACCACACCAACTCCACGATACAAATCAAACATTCTGGGCTCACCATTTCTGCTGGCATCCAGATGATGGCAGTAACTCGATTTTCCAGGCAGATAGCGAGAGGGTGCGCATGAAGCGACAGACCTAAGGGTGAGATGAGACATCGAGACCTATGCTCACTGGGGAGGTATTGGTAGCCGGAGTAGGGTGCGAATTTGCTTCTTCGTGTGATTTGACGGCTGATTTTTCTGTTCCGGTGTCTTGCCGACGCAATATCCATTTGCTGAGTGACCTTGGATGAGCTGTTATGCTCCCCGGGCTGGTGCAAGAGAGGCGAATAGAGATGAGATGCCAGGCTTTCCGATGGTCGCACCGTGATCAGTATGTATCAAACAGATGTAGTACTTGGTTGCATTAATGAACTGATGCACGTGTAGCAAAATCATTTCGAGAATAGCATCGGAAACAAGGCGACAAGATCACGAACAGTTCTTGATGTTGTTCGATCTTTTGCGGAGTTCAAGTGTTTCGCTCGTTCAGATGTTTTACGACCAACATCTACTATGATCCCCTGGATTAATTTATCTTTCCTCATGCAACAATATCCGCTTCGACCAATCAAAGCGGGAACGGTCATCCTCTCCCGATCTCATTTCGCTGATCTAAGGACCGGACGGTGGTATAACTAGCACGAATGCCATCGTCATACATCCACCAAGTTCGCCTCTCACCCACACCCATTCTCTACCAATATGACCTACGTCTCCAATGATCCCACTTGGTGGCCGATCATCGATGCATCTCGTTTGGCCAGCTATTTTATAGGTTCGTAGAAAGCCGGATGTTGAAGCTGACTCAGTCTAACCTTGGCTATGGTTTCGCAGTCGCCGCCTTTGTTGCAGTGATGTATGATTGGGGTGAGCATGATAACATTAAAAGACTGCTGACGTCTTATGATTATTTTCAGCACTTACATTTGGACAAGAGGTATGTCGATGATATAACCGGAGCGGCCATCTCGCTGAGAATTGCTTTATAGGTGGAGCTCATCTGGGTGAGTAGAGTCTGGTGTCAGAAGAACACGCATGAAAATATACTTTATTCCAGAGACAACGATGGTCCCTAATGACGGTTATGTATCTCGGTGTATGTGGCTTGTTTGTCGCAGTTGCTATGTTGTACTGACTTGAAAGTATCCTAGACGCGTTACCTTGGAATCTTATACGCTGCGTATGTTCAGATGGCTACACAATCGGTGTTGTGCTAATCGTCTATCTCTCATAACCAGCCTGAAC
The DNA here is from genome assembly GCF_016647785.1 of Suillus fuscotomentosus. Taxonomy (NCBI): domain Eukaryota; kingdom Fungi; phylum Basidiomycota; class Agaricomycetes; order Boletales; family Suillaceae; genus Suillus; species Suillus fuscotomentosus. The sequence goes on along the minus strand of NW_024539930.1, from coordinate 17,805 downwards.
ATTCTGAGTATGCCCCCTTAGTACATTCACTGTCTGTGCTTATTCTGAGCAACGGCTTTCAGGCAATACTCCGACCATCTCGCTGACAGATACAGTGAGTCTTCTGCACAGATGTCTAGTCCTATTCCCCTCCAATTAACCGTGGTTCCCTGTAGCAGTGGGTGTAGTTCTTTGCTAACTTCTTAGTTCACTAATGACTGCCATGCTATACTGCCACAGATGCGAGTCTGTTTGGAGTGTGTGCTATCCGAGGCTGGTCGCTGACTGGATTATTCAGGCTGGATTATCTACGTCGTATGGGAGTGGACGGGTGTTGTGGTATTTGCGATGCTGTGGGGTGAGCTTTGCACTTGCGAAACCCCAGTGATATTGACTTGACTGAAACATGGTGCAAGTCATCATCATCGCTCGGTTGTATGCGATGTATCAAGGATCCAGAAAGATCCTAATATTTCTCATTGTCACCCTCTTGGCTGTCAACACTTTCGATGGAGTAGTCTCCATAATGGCAATTATGCATACTTCAGGGGGTGCGTTTAATTGTGAATGAAAATAAATGTGGATTGAGCACATTGATGGTTACCAGAGGAATCCATTCTCTCTGGCACTTATCAGTGCCGGCTTAACTATTCGAAAGATATCCCACTTCTTATATCTGTGGGTTGGATGCTCGGCACTGTATGGGAGGTCCTCGTGCTATGTCTCGCAGTCTGGGTTGTAGTAAAACACTGCCGTGAATTGCGACAATATTCTGCAGGAGGGATTATCGGGGACTGTTTCACGGTGTTGATGAAAACTCATATACATTACTTTGCGAGGTAAGCTCATATTGTGATTATTCTCTCTTTTTTCCACTAACAGGCCGGACGTGGTAGCTTTGTTGTTGTTTCTTGTCTCCATCTCATCATTGATTTATATCCAACATTCTTCTTGGTATGTCAATCTTTCACTTGCCTATGCACGCTACCACAATTTATCGTTTCTATAGAGCAATTCCCTGGCCCCTCAGATTATTGCTGGGGTGACTCAAATTTTGGAGGTCGTGCAGATGTTTGTGCTGGGACCGCGCCTCATCCTTGGCGTTCGGGAATACCACGCTAGGCAAGTTGCCAATTCTGACGTAGCAACTGGTATGACCTCAATCGCTTTCCATGAGCGCGTGGAAATATCAACTGGTAGTGGTGTGTGATAATCGGTGGAGTTGACGGTTGTCTAGTGCCCTGGAAAGAGCAGGGAAATTTGCTTTTATTTATTACCACTTTTCTGAAAGTATTGATCGAAGTTATTTGGTGTTTCAAAGTAGTTTTCAAGGGGACATACAAAGTTTCTCGCCGTGTTATTTTGTCAAGTGATTTGCTATACATACTACGTGCTGATAATATTTAAATCAATATCCTGAATATCTCTACTCGCACTAGCTCCCCACATACCCTTGCACCAACGTCCGGTTCTTATTTTCTCTATGCGATGACAATCATTCATATGTTTGCTTAGGCAGTGCGCGAGAGGAAAGTCGAGTGACAGCGCACTGCTTCTGTTCCTCAGCAATTCGTACTCGATTCATCTTCTCGTCTCATTCAATGTCCCACCCTTATTTTCTCACCTAACTCACGCCAACTGACTCACAGATGATGATCCATTCAAGGTGATCATAAGGTGTGCGAAGCACGTTCATGCATGCGTAGCTTAATGATGCGAGGCATACTTGACCAGTCTTGAGGAGGCTGAATTGGTTAATGCTTGCAGAGGAGCTTTGCTTTTCACTTTCGTTAGATGAGATACAGATATAAATATAAATGTGTCTAGGACTGTTGCTGAAGCACTACGTGGGGATACAAGTACTGTATTTGTGATATGAAGGCCGTGATCCTTCAGCTGAGACCCTGCGCCTCTATGGAGTCGGGAGAATTTGAAGGAATCCAGGGTGCTAACTGGACACGAAACATAAAACAGCTTGTTGACGTGATTCGAAACAGCGACAAGCGACGCACCCAGGAACAGACATGCAGGCACCAGCACTAGCAATATAGTGCGGGATTCGAGCACCTGCTGCTTAAGGTCAGGCTGCGGACGTGATAGCGAGGTCGAGGCGAATCTCTCGATGTAGCCGGTATGTGGCCAAGATGTTGTCTACGTTAGATTGATTGAGTATTTCGAATTTGGAACGGGTGTGCAATTGAGAAGTAGTGATACTGAGGGCATTACTTTAAGAAGGTAATCTTCGGAGACATTTGAAGTGCGCTGTATTTTGTTATGAGAATAGATGTAGACGAGAATTCATGCACGCACAAGTGATAAAATGTTTTAAACAAAGTGACAGAGTCGTTCTGAGCAGAACAGTTGGAGCGTAACTAGCACGAACAAGCCACCAGGTCGGTGGGCGCTATAGGTAGGTTTTGAAAGTAACAGAAGTGGTTTCGGAGGACTGAGTAGGTGGTTTCGAGGCTGAAAATTACAAGTCGAGGATGCGCGGAAGCTCACATTTTTCCATGCATTTATGAATAACCAGAGTTGCGGCTTGCACTGATGCGCAAAATATCTACAACCAAGCTGTACGTCAAACAGCGCAAATTAAAAGTCCTGCTCACCATCTTCTGGCAGGTCATCGCACTATGTCTCGCAGTCTGGATTGCGATAAAGCACTTCCGTGAACTGCGACAAAATTCGGCAGGAGGGATTATAAGGGACTGTTTCGTAGTGTTTGATGGAAACTCACGTGGTTTACTTTGCGAGGTATTTGGAAAGTGCGTGCGGGAGTGCTCCAGGTCATAGTGGTACTCTAAGAGATTTGAGGGTATCGAAGAAGGGAGTCACTTCCGTGGTCTTTGAAGTGTGCTGCATTGTGAATTAAGTGATGAGAAGATTGCATGCATGGGAGGTAAACACACACCATTCATACGATTTCAGGCGCGCAGAATTCGAAGTGATAAAATATCTCAAACAAAGTAACAGAGACAATCTGAGCACGTCGATCAGAACTTGGTGGCAAGGCTGCAATTTCAAACTCCGTGCTTCGCCTGTCAAGCTTTCTATCGATCTGGACTGGAGTCTGACTCTAGTAATCACTCGGCGACTGATCGATGATCGATGATCCCTGGACAGAGGACTTGCGATGTAGGACTCGGAGGAAGGCGAACTTGCGTTGAGGCGTGTACTTCAACGTTGACCGTCCGGACTCCAGAGAAGTAAGTTGTGCCATTTCTCTTGTTTCGTTTCCCAAATACAAAACATTGACAGTGATATAAAGGAGGACTCCCAATCGTACCCGTTCATGTGATTATATTGTCCTGAGATCCTCTCGCCACGCATTATCTGCGTTCTCGGATCTTGATCGTTCAACAGTCGGAGTTCTGAGATGTCGGTGTACTCTCGGGCATCGTTATGGTAGCTGGTTCATGCGAATATGGACAGCGTTCTAATCCACATTTTCATTCAGGCTACCCTGCAAAAGCGTCAGTCGTGACGAAGGGGCATCAACTGCATGGTGGATTCAGTGTGGCACGTTTTGGATTGTTTTTCATCGGAATAAGGGGTGATGGTGTGCAATGGCAGCTATGTGACACGGTGAGCCGCCTTCAACCATTGTGCATCCGAGCATCTTTTTCTCTCATTTAGTCTCTCAACGCTCTCTTAGGGATGATATTGTATCTTCATCTCACATCAATCGCCGAATCTCAACTAGGACGTCTCTGGTAAAACCTAATGCCTCTTACCACCGCACTAACTCCACGATACAAATACAATATTCTGGGCTCACCATTTCGGCATCCAGATGATACGAGGGTGCGCATGAAGTGACAGATGGCCTACGGACGAGATGAGACATTGAGATATGTGTTCGCAGGGAGGTTTCGATAGCCCAGGTAGGACACGAGCTCGTTTGCTTCGTATCGATCTCACTATTTTGGACGTGCTGGACGAATGTTCTAAGAATCCACCGGCCACATGATGCAATAACGAAGCACTCGAATCTCGATCGACGTCTTCCGTTTTCTGCGGCAATTTCCACTTAGACTCATTTACTTACTGATGACATCCTATGCTACTTACTCTCTGCGCTTAGGCTGTGATTTGCACTAGTGGGCTGGGCTTGCCTAGGTGAGGTCCACACGAACGTAGGTCTCATCGGAAAAGATACCCGACATGCCGAGCCTGGCCATGCGTGCTTCTTGGTTTTCTGGCCGACTACATAGCAAGTGGTGACGAATATTTTCACTCAGGCGACTTGCTTTGCCTTTCCCCCACGTTCTCTGTTTATATCTCAAAATCTAGAAACGCGCGCGTAAGCAGAATCATGATGATTACGACTTAGTACGAGCCTATCTTTCTTTCCCCACTTTCTCTCACACTCCATGTCGTTAAATCTTTTGCGGTGTTGAAGTGTTTCGCTCCTGCAAATGTTTCATGATCAAAATCTATTATGGTCCCTGGATTTTGTCTTTCTTCATGCAAACATCTACTTCGACCAATCAAAGTAGGAATGGTCGTCATCCCCCGATCTCGTTTTGCTGATCTACGCACCGGATGGCCAATGGTTTAACTAATACGAATGTCATCGTCATACGTCCACCAAGTTTGCCTCTCACCCACACCCATTGTCTACCAATATGACCATACTATCAAATGATCCCACTTGGTGGCCGATCATCGATGCATATCGTTTGGCCAGCTATTTTATGGGCTCGTGGAGAGCGGCGAGATCTTGAAGCTGACTCAATCTAACCTTGGCTGCTGTTTTGCAGTTGCCGCATTCATCGTAGTGACGTATGATTGGGGTGAGCATGATAACATTAAAAACCTGTTGATATCTCACAAGTATCTTCAGCACTCACATTTGGACAAGAGGTATGTCGATGCTATAACCGGAGCAGCCATCTCGCTAAGAATGGCTTTATTGTTACACTTGGCGTTGGTTAGACGTCTTAACGTTCAAAGTTCGAAGTCAAAGTCAATGTTCTGGTGAAGATGAAGCTAGATTGCAGGCCCTGGTCTGTGTAGGTCAAGTTAAAGATACAAAGCGTAAAGAGTAAGGTATATATAAGAGTATTGAAGCGGAGTGAAGCTGTTACGCACTCAAATAGATCTGTTATGTGGAACCCTAAGAGGGGCGTCGTCCGCTAACATTCGTGACGTAACCGGAAGGGTCCGGTGTAGCGACTGAGACTGGCGACGTCGAGTCGGCAGATATCAGAGACGCGCGTGTCACGTGACTTCTAAGACGGATGTCTTCAAAGTCACTGACGATCTCAAAGTAAGGACAGTCTTGTCCGAACGATGAGTAGTCGATCGAGGTGGACTTAGGCGCGATGAGCACCTAAGAAAAGATACTAGAGACTGAAGCTGAGGGGGCTTCAGAGGGAAGTATGTTCGAGGGAAGATTGAGTAGATTCAAGTTAGGGAATCTAGTACAGAGTGACCGACTACTTATACTAAGTGGAAAGGGTTAAGGGCAAGGCTACCGTACTATAGGTAAGGGCAAAGGGGAAACGGAAAGGGTATAGGTACGCTGGTAGCAGAGCCTGATTAGTGATGTGAGGTCGAATGCGGAATGAGACCGAGAAACGTTGGAACGAACCAACGGTAAATGATACAATGTGCATCATGCACGAGTCAAAGGAAAGATAAGACAAGATAAGGAAAGCCACATTGGTGGCACGAGTCAGAACGAGTCATAGCCCGAAGGCACGTGCGCACGTTGGTGCGATAGGAGGGGGATGAGGGACGGGAACGGTCCCGAGGATCCGGTCAACGGATAGTCGGTAGAGAAGTACGAGCCGGAGGCATACGAGGGCGAGGACGAAGGGGAAAAATGATAGGGGGGCCATGTAGCCGATGTTGCTTGTAACATTACCCCCGTTTCAAGGTAGAGTTCCACGAACTCTTTAATCGTCGTCCAGAGGAACGTAGTCGTCCTGGTTGTTATACCATGCGGGGTCGAAGTCGAGGTCTTCAAGCCAGGAGGCGGCTTCGATTGCATTCTCTTCACGTTCTTGCTCAAGGCGAGCAGCGTCCTGGTCATACGCAGCTTCGAGCTGCTGCATGTCCCTGTAGAACCGGTCGGAAGAGGTTCCACGGCGAAGGATCTTCCTGCCGTCGAGTCGAGGGCAGAAGGGAGTGAGATGTTTTGGGGCAAATTGCCCACAAATGCGGCAGAAGTATTGCGCGCAGTGTTTCTGTTTGTGTCCATAGACACGGCACTGGCGGCAGACAACGTTGCTGCGGTAGACCTGGGTGGTCTCGGTGGCATCACGACGCGCGTCGTTGATGGCGTCTTCCTGGGCTTCCTCGCGAGGATAGTGCCTAGTGAAGTTCTGGGTGCGCGGGCGATGCGCATGGGAGAGGGGTAGTCCAAGGGACAGGATGGATCGTGCACGAGCACGGTGATTTCGGCGTTGCGGAGTGGGAAGGGGTTCCGGAGAACCAATAGAAAGGTGTGGGACCACCTCAGTGGGTACCCAATCGTCGGGGTTGAGAACAGGTGGTTCGGGAGGACACTCATCCAACTCTGGGATGGTGATGGAGATGGTGTCGACATCAAGGATGGGGGAGGGGTTACGTGGAGCGTAGAGCTCACGTTCGTATTCGTTGTAGAGACGGTCGATCTCGGGATTGGTCAACTGGGTGACATTGGGGATCTGCTCTGGTGATTCAGAGCGGGGTAGTTGAGGAAGGAAGGGGGTCGGAGCTCTGTCATAGACAGCACGCTCGACGACTGCAAGCGGGTCGGGAGGGGGATTAAATGCCCGCTCCTCCTCGACGGCCATGACAGCGGCATGGAAGTTCCTAAGTTCAAACAGATTTAGCAAGGCTCGCTTGATCTTGCCTTGGTTATATCTGGTTGAGACGGTGGATAGGGAAGTCTCCCTAGCCAGGTCGATCCTGGCGATATCGCCGGTGAGGGCGTCGGTGGCCCTGAAGGCCTGGACGAGGTTCATGGTTATGTCGTCGTTGGTGCGGTTGAGATAGTTGTCGAGTCGGATTGCATACTGGGGATCGCAGATGACTGCTTCCCAGTAGGCCCGTTGCCTATCTTGAACAACTGAGCGAAGGGATGGTCGTCGAAAAACGGTGTAGGAGGGCCTATCATGGCCATGCGTTGGCTGGCTCGTCGGGTCGGGGTCGGAGGCAGACGCATGAGAGGTAGCGGATCGGTGTGAGGAAACAGACGACGCTGAGACCGACATAGTGGAGCGTCTTTCCTTGGGTAGTGGCGTAGGTGGGGTATTGGGTAGTGGGTCTCTGTTTGTCGATGGGTTTGGGTTTCGTGGGGCGGTGGCGATTGCGGATTCGTTGGCGATGGAAGGCTTTGGTATCGGTGTGGATGGGTTCGCTGGTGGGGTCAGCCCTAGTGTAGTGAGGGCGGTAGGAGAAGTTGCGGTGGCGGTTGTTGATCAACATGAGATGGCGATTGAAGCGATCTTGAGTCGCTTCTTATACGCCTTCAGGAGCTCCGCTGCGGACTTCAATTCTGTTTCGGGGAGCCACGTTCGTTCGGAGGCAGGATAGCCAACCCAAGACACGAGGTATCGGCGACGCGATCCGGTACCCTTGTGTTGGAGGATAGCTTCCACTTCGTAGTGTTCCTCTCCATCGATAAGATCAGGAGGAGGTTCGGTGAAATTCGGTCCATGCACGTCTGTCTCCTGATAGGAGGAAAGTTCCGAGGCATGGAACGTGGGGTGGATACGCCAGCTGGCAGGCAGCTTGAGCTGGAACGTGATGGGGGAGAGGACCTTCTGGATTGGGAAGGGTCCATATCGTTTCGGGGCGAGTTTCCTAGAAGGGAATCCGGTGATCAGGTTCGTGGCGGATAGCCATACCTTATCACCAACGTTCCATGGCTTGTAACGCTGGCCATAGGAACGATCAGCCATGCGTTGCTGCGCGAGGCTGTGGCATGCAAGGGCTTCTTCGCGGATCTTGGCGAGTGATTTGACTCGGTCTTCGGCGGTTGGTAGGGTAGAGTCGGGGAAGAGATGGGGGATGCCTCGTGGTTCGTAGCCCATCATGAGATAGAAGGGAGAGGCATTTCTGGCAGAGTGTCGTCGGGAGTTATGAACGAATTCGGCCATAGGCAAGTGCTTTGCCCATTCGGAGGGAGTCGTCCGGCAGTAGATCCGGAGGTAGGTTTCGAGCTCTTGGTTGAGCCGTTCGGTCTGGCCATCTGTCTGAGGGTGGTAGGCAGTGGAAAGTGCGACTTGGTAGTCGAGGAGTCGTCCTAGCTCCTTTGCTAGCTTCGAGGCGAATTGGGGGCCTCGGTCCGAGATGATCTTGTCATAGAGTCCGAAGCGCATGAACACTTTTTTGAAGAAAAGTTCGGCTACTCCTTCCGCTGTGATGGTTTTTCTGCAAGGGCAGAGAATTACCCCCTTCGTAAGCCCATGGTCTACCACGACCATGACAGAATCGTAGCCGGCGCTCTCGGGGAGGTCGGTGATTAAATCAACCGAAACCTGAGCGAAGGGCCGGAGGGCTGAGGAGGGTATCGGGGTGAGGGGAGGTGTCGTGGGGTGGGTGTTAACCTTCATCTGCTGGCACATGGCGCAGCCATCGACGTATTTCCTAATGAAGGAGCCCATTCCGGGCCACCAGTAGGATTTCTTGATGTTCCATTCGGTACCGGAACGCCCGGGGTGCCCGGCGGTTGGGTGATCGTGATGTAGAGACAACACACGATGCCGGAGGTTGGGGGGAATGTAGGCACGATCCTTATAGAAGAGAACACCATCGGTGAACCTCCAATCGGAAAGTGCAGACTTCATGGGGGGTGCGCACACCCCGGAGAGGGCGTCCAAGGCTGTTTTCACAGTCTGGTCGGAGGGGTCGTCAGAGAGTCGTTGAAACTCATCTGCGAGTTCAGCGTCGATTAGACGGGTGAACAAGGTGTCGGGGAGGAGGATACGATCCTCGTTATCCTGACCAGCTATAGCGTGGTCCGGACGGCGGGACAAGGCATCCGGTGCAGCAAGCTTTGTTCCAGGAACATGGTGAAGTTCCAGATCAAAGTTGGTGAGCGTGAGGTGCCACCGGGCCTGTCGTCGGGTGAGTCGTTGCGCGGAGCGGAAATAGATCAGGTTCTTGTGATCCGTGAAGACGATGACCGGGTGAAGGTTTCCTTCGAGGAAGTGCCTCCAAGCCTGAAGGGCTCGGATGATGGCAAGGAGTTCTCGGTCGTAGATCTCATAGTTCCGTTCGGCCGCGTTGAGGGACTGGGAGAGATAGCCGCAGGGGTGGTAATCCCCATTGCTATCGGTCTGGAGCAAGACTGCTCCGGTCGCGAAGAGCGAGGCGTCAGTTGCAAGTGCAAACTGACGCGAGGGGTCGGGGTTCCGCAGAACCGGTTCGGTGGTGAAAAGCTTCTTCAGATGCTGGAATGAAGCTTCGGTAGAGTCGGACCAAGAGAAGGGGATCTCCTTCTTGGTTAGGTCGAGGAGAGGGCGTGCGATGTCGGAGTAGTGGGGAATGAAATGACGGTAGAAGTTGCAGAATCCGAGAAAGGACCGCACGTCCTTGACCGAAGAGGGTTGTTGCCATTCGCTGATGCCTTTCAGCTTGGCAGTGTCCATAGCGACCTGTCCAGGTCGAATGATCATACCGAGGTACTCGACTTCTTGAGAGTCGAAAGTACATTTCTCGGGTTTGAGGAAGAGAGACTCTTTGCGGAGTTTCTCCAACACTCGGCGGGTCCTCTGCCGGTGTTCGTCCAGGTTATCTGAAAAGATCAAAATGTCGTCCATATAGACGATTAACCATCCTTCGTTCAGTTCTTCTGAAAATGTCTGGTTCATGTAAGCTTGGAAGGTGGCGGGTGAATTGCACAATCCAAAAAACATTACCTTGGGCTCAAAGAGCCCGTATGAGGTGGAAAACGCGGCCTTCCACCTGTCGTCGGGATGAATGAGGATATTGTTGTATCCAGAGCGTACGTCGACCTTTGTGAACCATTGCGCCTTGTTGAGTTTCGCAAGCAAGGGTGGTATCAAAGGGAGTGGGTACGCGTTCTTGATTGTCCATTCGTTGATGTATCGATAGTCCTGGCAGGGGCGGAGAGATCCGTCCTTCTTGCCAACAAAGAAGAATCCAGCAGCTTGAGGAGACTTCGAGGGTTGGATGAAATCTTTGGCGAGGTGTTCATCCAAAAATGCTTTGACAGCGTCGGTCTCCTTTGGTGAGAGCGGGTAGGCTCGAGAAGACTTCGGAATGAAGCCTTCCTTCATTTCGATTTTGTGGTCTACTCCCGGTCGTGAGGGAGGGAGTTTGTTTAGACCGTCCTTTGCAAAGATGTCAGCAAAATCATGAAGATAGGAAGGTACCAGTTCTTCAAATGATTTCTTCTTCTTCTCCTGCGCGTCCTCCATAGCAAATTCTTGAGCTTTGTTGGAGGTCTTCGTGTAGTCCTGCTGAGAGGCGAGGATCCAGAGGTTCCGGAGGGGTTTTGCTCGTCTGTGGAGAGCCTTCCGGATTTCTTTCTTCGAGGTCCCGTCCTTGGTGAGCGGAGTGTCGAAAGAGATGTTCTCGATGATCTGGACGGATGTTCCGTCCGAAGCATATTCCACTAGGACTTCATCGTCAGTGAGGGGATAAGTGGAGATCTCCTCAACTTTATCCGCGAGATGGGTCTGTCCGACCCAGACATCGTCCATGGTGTTGAAGTCGGTATCTTCGAAGGGCACGATGATTGGCGCCGTCTTCTTCTTGTTACGCTTCTTGCGTTTCTTGATTTCCTCGAGGCAGTGTTGAGTGCCCTTGGGGAGTCGCTTGAGGGGCGAAAAGTCCTCGTCGTCGAGTTCTTCTAGGACAGCCTTTTCTCCGCGAAAGAGATATGGCTTGGCCTTGCTTTCTCGCCGAGAGGCGTTGAGTTCCCTCTCCACCTCCTTTGACCTATTGGTCGCAGGCAGGGAGATCGTGTTGGCCTTCCAGTCGATATTGGGCATCATGGCACTAAGCCAAGGTTTTCCAAAAAGTAGATCATCATGCTTGGAAAGTTTCGTTACGTTGAACTTTCCATACATAAGTCTCCGATCGAGACGAATGAATAGCATGCAGTATTGGGTTACCTGTCCTGCCGAGGACGGGCTTCCGTCTACTGTGGTGATCCGGAAGGGTTTCTTGAGTAGGTGGGTCCGGATCCCATTTCGCTTGACGAAGTCATAGCTAATGAAGGTCCCACCTGCCCCTGAGTCGATGATGGCGGTCGACTGAACGGTTTTGGCACTGCAAGAAGAGAAAAGTGTCACCGGGACACGAAACTCGTTGGATTTACCAACAGCTTTAGTATACAATGCGCAGATAGAGGGAATTGACCGTTCGACAAGCCCTCTCTTTAAAAATCCTTTCTTTTGACAAGGTTGACTTCCATGTCTTCCTCGTCAGAAGACTCGTCAAGCTGGCGGACGCCAGACTTGCTTGGCTTCTTGCCTTTGTCTTCTTCGTCGTTCTTGTCTCCTCGGCGCACCTTCGGGTGGAACCGGGAGTCGTTTGCTCGATGGCCCTTCTCCTTGCATTTGAAGCAAAGGCCTTTATCGAAGCACTTCTGTCGTTCCTCAGGCGTGAGGGAACGATCGACGTCCATAGCATCAGGATCGCGTTGGCGGACCTGAGGCTTGGGGACGTGCCGGTGGCCGGAAGGGCGTACCGATCTGTTGTTGGACACAACTGCTCTTGATCGCTTGTAGTTGGCTTCCAACTGTGTCGCGGCAGTGTACCATTTGTCAATGGTTGTGGGGACGACCTCCTTCCCGTAGATGGCGGTTCGAAGTCCTGGTTTCAACCCTCGTTCGAAGAAGTGGATGAGGGCGACGTCCTGCTTGAGACTAGCAGTGGATGACAGGGTTTTGAACGTCGCGATGTAGGGCATCACATCGCCAGTTTGGGACAAACCATGAAGCTTGGTTAGAGCCTCGGTCATCCGGTCGATCGGGTGGAAGGATTCGATGAAAGCCTTCTTGAAGTCCTTCCAACTACCGAAGTCGACGGTAGGTTTGTCGAAGGCTGTTCGGTAGAAGGTGTCAGCCCAGACGCGGGCATCTCCATCGTTCATGTATTGGAGTGCAACAGCGACCTTGGTTTGGTCGGAGCTGTAGATCGTCGAGTTGATGAGGAAGTATGTCTCCACCGAGTACATCCAGCGCTCGGCATCATCGATGCTTCCATCATAGTTCTGTGGTACTCCAGCCTTTAGTTCAGGCCTGGATACGACCACAGTCGGTTGTTGGGTGGGGCCTCCGGACATTCTTGTTCCAGGGTTCGAGTTGAGGTTGCCGTACGGTTGTTCGTCGGGAAACTCGTCGGAGGACGTGTGGTCTTCTTCCGATTCTTCTTCTTCTTCGGAGTCCGGAGTGTTGGGATCGCGTTCCCAAGGGTACTTCGGGGTCCAGGTAGTCGTGGTGTCTGTCGGTTAATGGCCGTGCGGATGGCAGGGCACAAAAAGGGGAAACTTGAATCTTTTGTTACGCACTCAAATAGATCTGTTATGCGGAACCCTAAGAGGGGCGTCGTCCGCTAACGTTCGTGACGTAACCGGAAGGGTCCGGTGTAGCGACTGAGACTGGCGACGTCGAGTCGGCAGATATCAGAGACGCGCGTGTCACGTGACTTCTAAGACGGATGTCTTCAAAGTCACTGACGATCTCAAAGTAAGGACAGTCTTGTCCGAACGATGAGTAGTCGATCGAGGTGGACTTAGGCGCGATGAGCACCTAAGAAAAGATACTAGAGACTGAAGCTGAGGGGGCTTCAGAGGGAAGTATGTTCGAGGGAAGATTGAGTAGATTCAAGTTAGGGAATCTAGTACAGAGTGACCGACTACTTATACTAAGTGGAAAGGGTTAAGGGCAAGGCTACCGTACTATAGGTAAGGGCAAAGGGGAAACGGAAAGGGTATAGGTACGCTGGTAGCAGAGCCTGATTAGTGATGTGAGGTCGAATGCGGAATGAGACCGAGAAACGTTGGAACGAACCAACGGTAAATGATACAATGTGCATCATGCACGAGTCAAAGGAAAGATAAGACAAGATAAGGAAAGCCACATTGGTGGCACGAGTCAGAACGAGTCATAGCCCGAAGGCACGTGCGCACGTTGGTGCGATAGGAGGGGGATGAGGGACGGGAACGGTCCCGAGGATCCGGTCAACGGATAGTCGGTAGAGAAGTACGAGCCGGAGGCATACGAGGGCGAGGACGAAGGGGAAAAATGATAGGGGGGCCATGTAGCCGATGTTGCTTGTAACAGAAGCGGAGCTTGAATATGAATAGCGAATAGGAAAAAGAGAAAGAGAAACATATGATGGAATGTAATAGAATACTATGGAATGATGAGTAAGCATATGTGACAACGTGAAGAAGTGAAAAGATAGAACTGTAACATTACCCCCGTTTTAAGGGTAGTAAGCCCAGATTACTACAAAAGTTAAAGTCGATGTGATCGTTTATAAAAAGAAAGAACTTCAGAAGTGTTACCCAACTGTCCTTCTGTCATCCACTCATTCTTGGAACTCGGGAACCCCTTCCATTTAACATGATAAGACCGTCTAGATGATGAACCGCGATGACCGATGATGGCTTCGATTTCGTATTCTTCCTCTCCATCAATGATGTCAGGTGGTGCGTTAATGAAGTTAGGACCGTGTACGTCGTTTTCTTTATAGGGGGATAATAGGGCGGCGTGAAATACGGGATGAATGCGCCATTGGGAGGGAAGTTTTAATTTATACGTGATAGGCGAAAGGACTTGGGTGATGACAAATGGTCCTTCGCGTTTCGGAGCGAGCTTCCGATTAGGATATCCGAGATGAAGGTTCTTGGCTTCTAGCCAGACCTTATCGCCTAGAGAGAATGGTACGAATTCGGCAAGAGGAAGCATAGCGGCCCAACCGGTCTGGTCATTAGCGCAGAAGATCCGAAGGTAAACTTCGAGTTCTTGGTTAACTCGTTCAGTTTCTCCGTCACTCTGAGGATGGAAGGCGGTGGATAGGGAGTTCTTGTATCCGAGGATTTTTCCGAGTTCGAGTTGGAATCTGGAAGCGAATTGGGGTCTGCGATCTGATATAAGTTTATCGTAAAGTCCGTATCTAGAGAAAACTTTAGAAAAGAAAATGTTCGCGACTCCTTCAGAGTCGATCGTTTTGAGACAAGGGGTGAAAACTACCCCCTTCGAAAGTCCATGGTCTACCACGACCATAATAGAATCGAATCTGTCAGATAAGGGAAGGTCTGTAATGAGGTCGACTGAGCAATGAGCGAAGGGTCGATTGCAAATAGGAGCGGGTATGGGAGCGAGGGGTGGATGAGATGGATGAGTGTTGACTTTGTTCTGCTGACAGACACTGCATCCTTCTACAAAGTTCTTTACGAAGGTCGCTAGACCTGGCCACCAGTAGTTGCGAGATAGGAGTTCCTGGGTTTTGAAACATCCAGGGTGTCCTGCGGTAGGAGAGTCGTGATGAAGAGAAGTGAGTTCATGGCGGATATCGCCGGGGGGTACGTAGGTAAGTCCTTTATATAAGAGAATTCTGTCGCTCAATTTCCAGTCAGAAAGAGCCGAATGGAGTGGGGGCGGAGTTTCTGGGTCTGTAAGCGCCTTTAGCGCTGTCTGTACTACCGGATCGATAGCGGAGGAAATACGTAATCTGTCCATAAGAGAAGTGTCAATATTGTTAATGAAAAGCGAATCGGGTAATAGTTGAATGGAAATATTGTCCTTTTCGTCGGTATCAACCGGAAGGTGATCCATTCTACGAGATAATAAATCGGGAATGATTAAGTCTTTACCCGGTACATGTTGGATACGAAGTTCGAATTGAGAAAGGAATGTTTGCCATCGTGCTTGGCATCTGTTCAGGTCTTGTACATCTCTGAAATATTGGAGATTTTTATGGTCAGTGTGGACGGTCACGGGAAAAGGGGAACCAAGTAGGTAATGTCGCCATGCTTTCAAGGCACGGACGATCGCTAAGAGTTCTCTGTCATAGATTTGATAATTACGTTCAGCTGGATTAAATGATTGAGAAAGGAAGGAACATGGTAACCAATCTCTGTTGTCGTTTTTCTGAAGGAGCACAGCTCCTGTTGCATAAAGAGAAGCGTCGGTTGCGATTGCAAATGGTGCGGCTTTATCCGGGATTTGAAGGATAGGTGCCGTCGTAAAGATTTGTTTCAGCCTTTCAAAGGCGTCTTCGCGTTCTTTAGTCCATATAAAAGGTTCGTCTTTCTTTGTAAGATCGATTAAGGGTCGTGCCACTGTGGAATAGTCGGCAATAAATTGTCTGTAAAAGTTAGCGAATCCGAGGAATGATCGGACTTCCTTCACTTTCGTGGGAGTTTTCCATTCGGATATACCTTTTAGTTTAGCGGGATCCATAGTTACCGAGCCGGGGCGAATAATCATACCGAGATAGTCGATTTCCGTGACGTTGAATGTGCATTTTTCTGGTTTTAGATAAAGACGGTGTTCTCGAAGTCGTTCTAGTACTCTGTGTGTTCTTTTCTGGTGAGTTTCATAATCGTCTGAGAATATGAGGATATCGTCCATGTAAATAATTACCCATCCTTCTTGAAGCATATCGCCGAAGATATCGTTCATCATAGATTGAAAGGTTGCCGGAGAGTTACACATGCCAAAAAACATTACCGTTGGTTCGAATAGACTGCGTGCTGTGGCGAATGCCGCTTTCCATTGATCGGATTTCTTTAGACGTACGTTATTATATCCCCATCTGATGTCGAATTTGGTGAATATTTTGGCGTCTTTGAGTTTGTCTATAAGATCCAAAATTAGCAGTAATGGAAAGTTATTCTTAACCATATGATTGTTCAAGTATCTATAGTCCTGGCAGGGTCGAAGGGAACCATCTTTCTTTCCTACGAAGAAGAAAGGTGAAGATTGAGGAGATTCGGAGGGTTTGATCGTTCCTTTGGCGAGATGTTCGTCGATGAAATCGTTCATGGCTTTCTCTTCTGCTGGATTAAGTGGATAAATCTTACACTTGCGTGGTTCGAAAGAGTCCTTGAGTTCGATTTTATGGTCGAATTTTCGTTCTGGAGGCAAAATACCGTTAGCTACTTCTCTGAATACATCTTGATATTTTCGGAATGACTCGGGGACGAGTTCTTCGAAAGTTTTCTTGACTGGTTTAGAAAATTCTTGAGTGAGTAGTTGGGACGTGTTCTGTGCTTTCCGTACTAGGGTGCCGTAAGTCGAGTAGTACCGGTGGTCTGAGGGAATGTGTTCGTCAGTAAGGGGAGATTCGGATACTTCCGTAGAGAATGTTCCTATGATGTGTTCGCCTTTAATGTAGGCAATAAGGACGTCATTGGGATCTATAACATCTGTTTCGTTAGTGTCGTCTTCGGTGGGGAGAAGGTCAGGGATTTCGTGAGAAAAGGATTCTGGAGTAGTTTCGCTAGCGGGATCCCACTCCTCATCTAAACTTTCCTGTGCGTCAAAAAAGACGTCTTCTTCTTCGACTTCTTGTATAGTCGGTTTGATGCTTCGTTCTCGAAGGTGGACTTCTTCTTTCGTCCAATCAATACCTGGGTTTTCTTTCTTTAGCCATCCCATTCCCAGGATTGCGTCTTCCCCTCCCAGGGAGGTGACGAGGAAGCGCGTTCACATGGGAATTCCGTGGACGAGAAAAGAGAGATTACAGTACCGTGTAATTTTCCCATTTTTGTTAAGCGTACCATCCACGTTTCATACGGGTATGGGCTTATCGAGTTCATGACTCTTGATAGAGTTTCGACGGACAAATGTCCAATCGATAGACTCGCCTTCAGCGCCTGAATCGATCAGTGTGGCTGCTTCGATGATTGTTTTGACCTTAGAAGAGCAAATGGTAAGTGGAATACGCATAGAATTACGATCGCCAATGCTCTGTACTAAAAGTCCTACTCTAGGAGAATCTGACACCGGTGCAGATCTCCGCTTTAAAAATCCTCTTCTTCGTCGTATTCTTCCTTCTTCTTAGGTTTCTTTACCTGGCGTGCTTTAAACGCCTTCCATTCCAAGAACTCCTGGTATTCGGCATCGTCCTTCTTGGAACTAGATGCGGAGTTAGTCTGGGTCTTCCTAGCGGTAGTTACCGTAGGGTGGTTCGGGCAGTCTTTAGCGAGGCCCTTCTTTCCGCATTTGAAGCAAAGGCCGTTCTTGCGCCTGCAGTCACGTTCTTGTGGCGTGAGGTAAGTCTTCCTCGTACTTTTCTCACCATCATCGTCTTCTCCTGCCTCCATCTTATCTATATCCATAGCGTAGGGATCCTTTGCCCTTCCCATGCTTGGCGGGTTCATGAGTGTCCTCCTTACCTCGAAGTCGAGGGCTTTACTAAGCCATCCATCGATGGTGTCTGGGATATTCTCGAGGGCTAGGATAGCGGAGACTAGCTCACGCTTTAAGCCGGTGCGGAAGAACAGGATCTTCGTGTTCTCTTCTTCTATGCCAGTATCGGCTAGGATGGTGCGGAATAGTGATGCGTAGGCAGGGACGCTGCCGGTCTGTTTGATGGTGGAAATACGCCTCATGGCTGTTTCGATGATGTTCTTTGGGGGTAGAAAGTGGCTTTGAATTTCTTAGTGAAGTCTTCGTAAGAGTTGAAGACTGAGGCGTCCATGGTCACCCTCTTTAGTTCACCTTCAGCCCACTTGGCTGCTTCTCCTTTCGTCATCCTACTTAACGTGAGGATGATCTTTTTCTTATCCTGGTTATATACCTCTTCGTTGAGGAGGAAGTATGCTTCCATCTGTAAAGACCAAGCGGTGGCCTTGCAAGTGTCTCCATTGAAGACCTCGGGAAGAGAGCTGATTTCTTTAGG
>NW_024539929.1:0-28268 GCF_016647785.1 Suillus fuscotomentosus | reverse complement strand
ACGGAAGTCACGAAATCCTTCTCTGAGAGTGGTTTATACCCTGCTATTGTTCTGGAGGAAGGCCTTCTCATAACCACCTACTTTTCACCAATTTCAATTTCATTGCTCAATTGAACGTTGCCACTGGCCTGTAATAATCTCGTCTTATGGGTCCCAAGTCGATTTTTGACTAGCGGTCACATGTTTGAGGAAATTGATGATGCATTGTGGAGGGTCGTTCACCCAGTGGTGGTGAAGGTGGTAAATCCGATTTCGAATGCTAGGGCGCAAAAATTCTCTGTATGATATTGAGCCATCTGCGTCGTGGCGTTCCAGATTAATGCATACCTCCTCAATGTGGATGAAACTCCCATTGAGGGGACAAGAAGGACACATAGTTCAATGCATTCTACGTAGGCATGGACGAGCAAATTGGAACGATGCCTGGCCCGGATATCAACTGGCTCGACGAAGATGTATTTGCAGCCGGGGCCCTCATTTTGAGGTGCACACTGGACTAGGTGCCTGGGTGAGACACAAAATGGAGACATGTGGCTGGATGTCACTTACAGGTAATACTCGAAACAGCTGTCCTCACAAGCATGTAGCATAGTCTTCACTCCCAAGTTACGTGTGGTAGTTGAGGAGAATGATAGGGTATTTACCTGTCAAAGAGAGGCGAAAACATAATATCATGAAACGGATGGGATTTGAGATGATTGATGCCAGTGTGTCCCCTAGGCTACTAGCCAGTACTCACTGTCTCGAATCACCAGCTGCACAAGCAGTCTGAGAATATTAATGTGGACACGGTCCCCCGAAATCGGCTCAGCAATTAAGGTACCTCGTCCAACCTTCGGTTGGAAAAGTGCCAATTCTCCAGTCGACAACTTCGCGTCGATTCCGAGTCCGGCTTGGTGTTTTATAGCTAGTCTTCTAGACCCGTCAGGTTATAGAATGAAGATCGGACGTTCCCCGACTCGGAGCTGCACTGGCAGTAGTAACGATGAGGACAATGGAATTACATAAGTAGTACTATTCCTGAAAGTCGTGCTCTCCGTTTGCGTGGTCGCACAACATTTTACGTCTGAACAGTTCACCTCGATTGAGTTCGTCGTTGTTGCCAGATCCTGGTTCGACTGTTACCTTGAAGAACTTTCGTGATTTGAAGTCCAGATTCAAGGATGGACACCGTACAACACCCTTCGGCAACATGGGAAGCAGTCTCAAGCGGCGTCGTGTTTTACAGACGCCAGCAACTGTACACGCTACCTGGAAAGCTCCCAAACATCGCTGACTACTTGATTGCTGGGTGCAAGAATGGTGGGCCGATAGGTATGTGCTTCATTCAATTATCCAGAATTGCAGGATGAGAGGTGCCCTAGCACTTATGAGAGACACCTCGAAGCTGGTTGCACTGGGTCGCGGAGGACCTGCATTTACGAAATCTCAAATACAGGTGTACTCGCCGGCCGGAGAGGGCTTGCTGCTATTCAGTGTGGATATTCTGCATCAAGTCAAGAGTTCATGGCTAGCTAACTCGCATTTGACAGTGGGATCAAGGCCGAATAGTGCGGTTCGGATGGACCTTTGATGAGCGACTTGTCGTTTTAAATGAGGAGGGTGTGTATCGTTTGTACGACCTGCAAGGCGACTACCAGCAGTTTTCGTTGGGAAACGAGGCAGCGGAGTTGGGTATAATCGACGCTAGAATACATGAGAATGGACTAGTCGCCCTAACAGGCTCTTTGACTCTCCTGGAGGTGAAAGACTGGGAAGGCGGGAGGCCATTGGCGCTTGCAAACCCTGGTATGTTCATCATCCATATTATCTGTCTAGCATGTATCAATTTCTGTTAGGGATATCCGAACCACCTCATTCGTGGGCTGTTATACCCCCAGATCAATCGATATCGAGACATGTAGAGGTGCTACTTTCAGTGGATGCCACTATCCTTACCGTGGATAACCTGGAAAGTGCGGATCAACGCGTAGCCCGTGGGCCATTTTTGCACGTCTCTCCTTCGCCTAATGGTAAATTTCTTGCGTTGTTAACTTTCTCTGGTCTTCTTTGGGTCGTTTCAACGGACTTCCAACGTGAACTGGTCGTTCTCGACACAGCAACCGTGGGTGCTGAAGGACTGGTCAATCAAGTGGAATGGTGCGGCAACGACGCAGTTTTGGTTACTTGGAATGATCTCGCATCACTTATTCTGCCTTCACGAGATAACCTAGCGGGAGAGACGCTGCGGTTTGGACTTTCTCTCTTGTCCACATCAATGGCTGATGTGATATCAATAGTTATCAGTATTTTGGTGCTACCTTTGTCGTCACAGAGACCGATGGTGCCCGTGTTATAGGTCAGGACGTCTGCGACTTCATCCAGAAAGTGCCTGGTAAGCTTGTTTGGTAGTACGTTTTCGTAAGTCAACCTTGACATACTTCGTACAGTGTCTTCGGTATCAATATTTCGTCCAGGCTCAACATCATCATCTGCCATCCTGTTCGCAGCTTGGGAAAGTTTTGTACAACGATCACCAAAAGCAGATGAGAACATACGAAGTATTCGATCAGACCTTGCTGCGGCTGTGAATGAATGTATTGATGCTGCTGGTCATGAATGGGATCCTTATTGGCAAAGAAAGTTGCTTAGTGCAAGTATTATGCTTTAAATTGGCCCTTCAGTTACTAATTGAAGACCACATGATAGGCCGCAAAATTTGGATGGGGATTCCTAGACCTTTACAATCCCACCGACTTTATAGCCATGGGCCAAGCATTGAAAGTACTGAATGCTGTCCGCTTTTACGAAATTGGAATCCCTTTAACGTATTCGGAGTGAGTTCGATATCTGTAAGGCTCAATGTGATCGAAATCTGATTCCCTGCAGGTATCAATATGTATCCCCAACGCACCTCATAAATCGCTTAACATCCCGAAACCTGCACCTTCTTGCCATCCGTGTCTCTTCATTCCTGTCTCTTAAACCTGATGTTGTTCTCAAGCACTGGGCGTGTGTAAAGATTGCACGGTCCAAGTCTTCTGCTGTTGACGGCGAAGATGATGAAGTGTGCAGACTTATAGTAGACAAGTTTGAGAAGCTCGGTGGCGGCGAGGTCAGCTATGCAGATATTTCCCGACGAGCATGGGAGGTTGGGAGGACAGGATTGGCCACCAAGGTAAAGATGTTTTTTGTTCTCACTCCCTTATACTGAGATATGCTTTCTTCAGCTGTTAGACCACGAAACTAGGGCCTCCGATCAGGTTCCATTACTATTAACCATGAAAGAAGACAAACTGGCTCTGGTAAAAGCGGTCGATAGTGGTGACACCGATCTCGGTGAGTAGTGCCCTGCATTTGGAACTTTGATATCTGAGACAATTGTCAAGTGTACCATGTATTACTACATCTTCACAAACGCCTTCCTCTAGGCTCTTTTTTCAAATTGATTGAGGATGGCGGAGATCAGCTTGCACCTGCAAGCAAGCTCCTTCAAGTTTACGCTCGGGAGCAGAACCGAGAAATGCTAAGAGATTTTTACTACAGTGATGATAGGAGAGTGGAGAGTGCAATCCTGGCACTAGACGAGGCAGCCCAGATGACTGTACGCGCGAAATTTCCTTCTTCAGTTATCTGCAATTTAACAGTTATTCAGGACCCTCATGCGGTGATGACAGCCGTGAATGCAGCAGAGAAATTCTTTTCAGAGGACAAAGACCGTCCATTTGAAGCCAAGGTAAGCCTGATTATTTGTACTGCGACTGTTTCCGCTCAATTTTGAGCTTTATTTCGTAGATGACGAATGAAAGTGTTCGCCTGCTTGCGCTTCAGCAGCAATATGAGAAGGACTCAGATGGCAAGGTCAAGTTTTTCGGACAAAGCGTCTCTGAGACGATACGCACGTGTATCTCGAATGGTATGAGCAAGAAAGCCGACCGCGTCAAAAGCGAGTTCAAAGTTCCAGACAAACGGTCTGTCAACTGTGTGGTTCCAGGGAGGGCTTTTGAACTCATGCTACGTTTTTCAGATTTTGGTATCTCAAGTTGCACGCGCTCACAGCTATGCGGGATTTCGATGCACTAGACGCGTTTGCGCGTTCAAGACGGAGCCCTATTGGCTACGAGGCATTCGTAAAACATCTTGTCGAAGCTGGTCACTTGAAGGAAGCAGCGTCATACGTAATGCGATGCGATGGCCCAAAACGCGTGGGACTTTATGTGCTGTGCGAAGACTGGCGTGCGGCAGGCAGGGAGTGCAAGGAACGTGGAGATAAGAAAGGGATGGAGTGAGTTTTTTTCGCTATTATTTGCTATTTGTGGCTTATGGTGGTTGAAGACAACTTAGGAAGTCGTGTCCTAATTCCCTTATTGCCAGAGAGTTAGACCAGCTCATGGCATCGATGAAGTGAACCTTCTGCTGAGTTCAGGGCATGCTGTGTATTGTAAGGGAATGTCCGGCACTAGGTGTTACTTCTATGCCGTACTCATCAGCCTGATTTGTTTTACCATGGCACGTGCTTCCGAGTACCATAAAATAGTTTTTCTTTCCCCAAGAACTGACTAGAAGTTGATCAGAGTCATTGTGCCCCCTCGCTCGCCTCAAAGAGCCAGAGCCGCACAAAAGTTGCTGCTCAATGTGTTTGTCTGGTCGGCCACGGACTTAAGAGCAGATCTCTTGTCCGCAGAGTGGGCGAATTTGTACTGCAGATATTTTCCTTGACCTGCGGTTATCTTGAGAGGTCTGACTTGACCTGCAATGCTTGAACGTTAACCCCGGGCCAAGGCGGTTATACAACTATATCATGGCGGTAGGGCACCATGATAACATCCGCCTGAGAGTGAGTTGCTCATTGAAATATCACTGTCGCCTGTGCAGGATCCGGGATGATGATCGTGCCGTGTCCTCGTCGGCAAGTCATGAAGCGGGGCCAATCTAATTTACAAGGGTCGGAGTGGAACGGGAAGGTCTAAACATGACATGATCTTGTGCCTAGACTAGAACCAACTGCCACGGAAGATAACAATCACTGCCAATAGAGATTGCTTTAGAGAATACAATACAATTGTTGGTTGGCAAATACTTACAAGATATCTGGATACGGAGAGAATCATTCGCAGCCTTGGCCTTTGAGTGGCTTACGTTACATGAAAACGTAATCAGATCAGTGATTACATAAGTAATGAAGTAATATTGATGTCAGGAGTCGGCTAACAACGTTTCCCGGATTGCTAGCATAAACTATACCTTCCTAAGTTCGGCTTAAGTTTATCGCTCTCCTTTTCTTTCTTCCCCTTACTTCATTCTTGTCTATCGCCATGTATGTGTTTCATTTACTCGTCTATTGCCTGTGGCTGACTTTCTTAGGTCGGGCGTGAGCCAGCAGACCGCGAAGTCTGCTACAACAGCCACTTTCGTCACTGCCCTTGTATTCAATGCTGCAGTTTTTGGGATTGAGATTGGCCTGTTCACGATACTACGTCCTTATTTCAAACAAGTTTATGAGCGACGCACACTAGCTCCGGTTGAAAAGTATGCGTTCAAATATAGCCTCATGTTAGAAGGCTCATGTTTTGTTCATCCAGGGACCGTGTCAAACCTTTCGAAGCTGGATTTTTAACTTGGCCTATTGCCCTATTCAAGACAGACTATCGTGATGTTCAACAAGTCAACGGACCAGACGCCTACCTTTTCGTTCGGTTCTTGCGGATGATGATTCGCGTCCTTCTCCCTATCTGGTTTATTTCCTGGGCCGTGCTGATGCCAGTCACCTCTGTCAACAATTCTACCCCCAACAGCACAGGACTGGATCGCTTCATCTTTGGCAACATTTCTAAACCACACAATGATAGATTCGCCGCTCACATTATTCTTGCATACCTCTTTACTTGTGAGCCTGCTCAACAGGTTTTACGAGACCTCTAAATTTGACTGTCTTCACTACTAGTTTGGATTTACTGGAATATCAGGCGGGAAATGCAACACTTCACCACAGTTCGGCAGTTGCATCTCATCAATCCTGCTCATTCCAGCTCTGTGCAAGCAAACACGATTCTTGTAACTGGTATTCCTACGAAATATCTTTCTGAGCCCGCGCTTCACCAGTTGTATTCCCACCTTCCTGGTGGTGTGAAAAAGGTGTGGCTCAATCGGTGTGTACCTCTACTTTTTTCGTTTTTTATCGTTTCTCGTACCTGTCTATGTAACTTCTCACGAGTATTGCGCCTGCCCAGTGACTCTGGTCATTCTTTTACTTCTATTCGTCTCGCCTTGCATATGACAGCTGTGTTTGACCTTTGAACTTCTTAGGGATCTGAAGGAGCTTCCCTCTATCCACGATCGTCGCCTGGCTGCTTGCGGAAAACTGGAGTCTGCAGAGACATCACTGCTTTCAACGGCCGCTAAACTTCGACGAAAGGCATTAAAGAAGGCCAACGGCGCTGGCGATCCATCCCCTTCAGCGGATCCTGAGCGTAATGTGGCTTTGGCGGAACGTCTGGTTCCTCGGGATAAGCGGCCTTCGCACCGTCTTCCAGCCGGTTTTATGCCTTTCTCACTCCCTTTGATCGGCGAAGAGGTCGACACGATCGATTGGTGCAGGCAAGAGATCGCTGCTACTACGGGATTGTTAACTCAAGGTCGCCAAACTCTCGCCGATCAGGGCCTTTCGTCACCAGAAGATGTTAATGGTGATGGAAAGGTGGACAAAAATGACCGCGCCAAACAACCTTATCCGCTTCTCAATTCCGCATTTGTCACTTTCAACCAACAGATCGCTGCTCACCTTGCAGTTAACGCCTTGACTCACCATGAACCATACTGCATGGCCGACCGGTACCTCGAAGTATCTCCACCTGATGTGATCTGGGGTAACCTTGGCCTTAATCCATATGAAAAGCGCATCCGAATGGTAGTTAGCTATAGCGCCACTGCAGCTTTAATCATTTTCTGGGCCATTCCCGTTGCCTTTGTCGGTATCATCTCCAATATTGAAGGCCTTTGTGTTCGCGAATCATGGCTCGCTTGGTTATGCAAGCTGCCAAGCCCTGTTATTGGAATCATACAGGGTATTCTACCCCCCGTATTACTCGCCGTCCTCATGATGCTCTTGCCAATTGTCCTTCGTCTACTTGGACGATTCGAGGGTATTCCGACGCGCACAGGCCTCGAATTGAGCTTGATGACTCGGTACTTCATTTTCCAAGTAATCGTAAGCATTTCATTGTTTATACACGATGAGCAGTTTTGCTCACGGTATCTAGCACTCGTTCTTGATCGTTACGTTGAGTTCGGGCATCTTTGCGGCTCTCCCATCAATACTCGCAAACCCCAGTTCGGTAGCTGGTCTCCTGGCTCAATATTTGCCTCAAGCATCGACTTTCTTCCTGACGTAAGTCAACTTTATGAACTTACCTAGACAGTTGCTCATTAAGATATTCAGATACATTCTTCTTCAGGGTTTATCTGGCGTAGCTGGCGGATTTTTGAGTGCTGTTGGGCTCATCATTTACTACGTCAAGCTGTTTATCCTTGGCAGCACGCCACGCGCTGTTTATAATGTCAAGTATGCACCGACAACTGTTGCTTGGGGAACATTATTCCCGACTATCACTCTGCTTGTCGTCATCAGTACGTCTGTTCGCGGTAGTTCACATCAAGCGTATTGACAGTTTATCTCAGCGTTTGCTTACTCGATCATCTCTCCTGTGATCAATGGCCTTGCATGCTTTACATTTTTCCTTTTCTATCTCCTCTACAAGTACCTCTTCCTTTACCAGTACACGCAGCCACCCTCGGCTGACACAGGAGGCTTGTTCTTCCCGAAGGCGATTCAACACGTGTTCGTTGGGATGTATGTCCAGCAGATCTGTCTCTGTGCCTTGTTCTTCCTCGTGGAGAACCCGGACGGGAAGCGAGGCGCGCTTCCAGAGGGCGTGCTCATGATCGTGTTGATCGCTCTCACCGTCGGCTACCAGGCCATCATCAACAGCTCCTT
This sequence comes from Suillus fuscotomentosus, assembly GCF_016647785.1. Classification (NCBI taxonomy): domain Eukaryota; kingdom Fungi; phylum Basidiomycota; class Agaricomycetes; order Boletales; family Suillaceae; genus Suillus; species Suillus fuscotomentosus. Next base: position 20,296 of record NW_024539929.1, on the reverse strand, counting down.
TGGTCCGCTCACCAAAGCTCTTCCACTCAGTCACGCGCACCAGACGTTCAAACATGATGTCGATGGCGGGTCAGGCTCACACCGCAAGGAGACCGTTGAAGAGATCGACGAGGGACCTTCGCCGACTGACAAACCTCGCGCCTCGTCCTCTGAGTCAGGGGCTGAGCATGCTCCGCGCAATGACTATGACGATGTATTCTTTGCGCGCGGGCCAGACGGTGCAGAGGATTATGGATTTGCGCAACCGGCTGCGTGCCTCCCACAGCGCATTGTATGGATCCCCGATGATTCGCTTGGTTTGGGCCGTGAGGAGGTCCAGGCGAATAAGGAGTCGAGCGTCAAGGCAACCACCCAAAACGCGAAAATGGATGAGCACGGGAATGTGGAGGTGACGGGTCCCCCTGTCGACCTTGCAAAGTTCTGAGAGATGTTGTGGAGTAACTGAGGTTTTCTTTTTTCTTTTTGGCTCACCTTCTTCCCCACGTCTTGTCAAATGCGGTATCCAACTTCCATCCAGCTTCTTATACTGTACATTGCACTTCACGCTGGTCATACAATAAATATTCACGTCATCATCTCTGATGTTTCATTCAATCATGTCGATTATCGTCAGTTTCATCTATCTTGAATACCCCTTGTTCCAGTACATAATCTTGTTATACGTTTACGATGGTCATGTTGCAATCTAGTACTTTGAGTCACTGAATCTGTAACCTTGAATCGTTGAAAATATCATAGTTTAATATGTATGTTTCCTGAGCGGCCATGCTGTCAAGTAGTCCGTGGCTCCCGCAGTTGAACGTTTGACGTTGATCATGCGCTGCTTCAGTATGAAGACGAAGCCCAGGAAACATGTGACTGGTGACCTTGTGCGCCCTCACATTGTCCTCGTTGGCACCGGTTGCTACTGCGTTGTCTGCGTCGGCACTGCGCCCCTATCACGAGATACACATTTGTGCATCGAGCACCCCTGACATGTCGCGTTGACCTACACAGAGAGATTGATGGTCAGTAGTATGTTCAAGCTGACGAAGAACATACGTTGAAAGTTGATCCTTGTCGGTGGTGAGGAATGTCGGCCATAATGACAAGATTAAATTAAACCAACTGACGCAGGGCGGTTTATTTCCTCCACGCACCTTCTATCGTCCGAAACGCCCGCCAGACAAATAACCATTAATTCTGAGCACACCGAGCCTGCTCCAATGAGCATGTGTCTCGTACTCACCGAGTCCACGTCAGGCTCATTTAATTCTGCAACCTGACTCATCTCTTATACTACTCAATTCGACTTTCAATCCATGCTTTAATTGGGGTCACCGCGCCCTTACGTGATAAAGAAGCCTTGCTTAAAACGTTCGTTTGGCGCTACTACGTGTCCTGACAACCTGTCGGGGTGACGACTCAGTACTCAGTCGTGAAGGACAGTAATATTTTTACCGGTATCGATGGGTCATCTTACGCGTACGATTGCCACGTGCTTCTGCCGTCACCGCTCAGCCGCTGCATCAGCTCCGTGAGGCTGGCCCGTCCTACCACTGCTCCATGGTCATGAGGGAACCCATCACCATTCGGTAACTATGATTATTCTATCACGCCATGTATATATGAAAGACAACTAATGCAAATCAAAATGACAGTGATATATCTTGAGAAAGGGCCGAAGTCCAAAAGAAAGGATGATAGCATCATCAATAAACGAAAGACACGATAAACGAAAGACATGATAAACGAAAGACGACTCAGCCAAATCAAAAGGACAGTGATATAACTTGAGGTTTGGAGCTGAACTCCAGAAGCCAAATAGTCGAACAGTTTAGCTCTAAACGCGGAATTATTGATAGCGCCCACGAACTAAGGTTTATAACGAGCGTAGGAGCGCAGGATTTGGGGAAACAGCTGGTAGGGGTGCACTCATTGGGGAGAATGGCTGCGATGACACGGGTTGAGGCTCAGAACCTGAGCCATAATGAGATTTGGCGGGCGGCGCCTTGAAAACGTGGCACTCTGTGTTGAAGACATCTAGTGAAAGGCATTAGTCGCTTAGGCTAATGGGTTATGTAGGAAGAGCTTACATTCATCAAGCGAGATGTGATTTGGGTCGTCAAAGGTCAAATACCTATGCATTTTTATGAAGAGCCCAAGATTTTCACATGCAGCAATACTCACAGGTACTTGAGGACCTCGGCGAACCAGAAACTTTCCATGTCATCGATTTTTTCGGAAATCACATTGTTAACATCGTAGATACCAGTGTATGCAACAGTTGTAGACAGATACTTCTTGAAGCTGATAGTGGCACTGATTGCGTTGTTGAAGTACTTGGGATCACCAGTCGCACGCCAAGCATAGAAGTTCGACTCAAGGACTTCAGGACGAAGAATGTAGTCGGGAGCGGTGATATAGAAGCCATGTGCATAATAGAAATCGAGTTGCTCTTGACTAGGAGCAGTGTTGCCAGTGAAGTTTCCGTCGCTAGAGATGTATGCGAAACCTTCAGGGCCAATCCCGGTGCTGGAAACAAGGAATCAGCACAGTGATAGATGGTGGTGGGGGACGTACGCAGTGCTCGCGTATGTGTTCCAGCAGGCATCGGTGAGTCGAAGACCGATAGAAACCAGTGTTTCATTATTGGTGAGCTTGCCGCCTTGGGTTACATCAAGCTCAGGCCAAAGGGAGAAGAGGAGAAGATACCTAGAATCCAGTTCCCTCCGTAGAAGCAAGCCAGGTGGGATCCCACGTGACGAATAACTTGGTCGTCGTCGTAATCAGCGAGGTACAACCAGTCATCAACAGTTGACGACTAATGCGAAGAATCAAAATGTGAGTTTTATCGAGATGAAGAGATCTGCATACTCTTAGGAGCGTCTTCACGGAAGTATCAGCAGCGGTCAACCACGCATCAGCGTACGAGTTATCGTCGGTATTTGTAAGGCGAGCATATTTGATGAGATACTCGAAGTAAGAGTCAGAACCTCCTCCCCAAGTCTACAAAGGTAAATTCGGAGATGCATATACCACAAACATCAGCACTTACCACATACCCACCAACAGGATCACCAGTCAATGGGTCAATGCCTTGAGCAGGCATACCGGGGAGGGGGGTCGGCTGAAAAGTAACACATCAGGTAAGAGCCAACATCAAAGTTGATAATCCTGCTTACCATGTTAATCATATACTGCACAGATTTCTCAGCCAGTGTTTGGTACGTGGAATTGCCAGTATATAGACTTAACATCCAGTTCATTCAAGGAGCTGGACAAGCAAAATGACACACACACCTGAGGCGGTTCCACTCTAGGGTAAGCTACGCAGGACAAATGTCACAATCTGTTCTGCAGTATACATGGTGTAGACTCACACTTCCAGCCTCGGCAATGTTTGTCTACAATTGAATATAAGTATCATCGAGATTTAGATGCCGGTAAACTGCTCACAGTGGCGATAGTGGGTAGGAGGTTCGCAAAGTTTATGAAACCATACGGAATGGACTGATTCTATGAAAGAATCAGATACCATTATGCACATGCAAATACTATGACGATTACCTCCCTAACCCAGGCATGGGCCATTTGATCGGCGAGGTCCTGGGCCTTTTCAACCAGAACTGGGTACTGTCCCCCGCTAAGTTCATACGCACTTATAAAACCTGCAACATAACGAATAGTGGTTTCAAAAAGACTGCCCTTAATCAACAAGATAGCTTAAAAGCGAAGATAGGGCAGCAAGTTACCTGACGGTATCGAAAGTGTGCGAAATGGCAAAGTCGGTGTTAGCAGTGTGATTGACAGCTTGTTCAAACCAATCCTGGATACGTTTTGGAATGAGTTGATGTTGATTCACGTCTCGCATGTGGAAACATACCGTCAACCCCATGATCCACTACATTACGTGCACACGCAACGACAGCTCAGTAACTTGACCTCTAGACAAGGTTCATTACTTACCATGGTGCTCATAGCGTCGGCAATAGAAGCACCCCATCCGTTGCGTCCATCAAAGTATGACTCTGAAACGGGCAACAGATCATCATGCCCCCAGGCGTACTCCCTGCATGCGATATGGTGAGTGCAGATAGAAAGAAAGGCTACTGTATCGTACTGGTAAGCCTCGTAGCTCGTGACGAAAAGCTCCTTGACTGTAGCCTGGTGGATGGAAGCACTAGGCGGAAGTTGCAAGTCTGGATCCTGAACTGGCTCGGCCTTGACAACAGATGCCGCGAGCACTGCCAGGAACCAGCGTCTGAAAGACGTCATCACTGGACAGGCGATTAGGATGGGGAAGGATGAAAAAATAGTTGAACATTAGTTGAACAATATAAAATTTATAGCCTTGATGCCATACGCCGCTTTCATCACCGAAGTTGCAATTCGCGAGTCGCACGGTGAAGTTCATGATTCTGCCAGTGCATATAAGGCAATATAGTAAGAGCGCACGGACTTCGAGAGTTCGCACCGACATCCCTGGACCTCATCATCAGTCGGCAACCAAGTTGTTCAGCCTGAACCCGTGATGATCAATCATCCGTCACAATTCTCCGGTATGTGGGCTGACGAATTCTGACAGTACGTACTACGTTGCAAGGCAGATACCCAGTTAGCTAATCTTGATTCTTGCAAAAGCACATTCAGCACCAAGTTGAAACCTGAAACAGTATGATATTTCCCTGCAACATGGTTGTTAAGATACGACAATCCGGTATGAGAAGCTGAAACTCACCCACCTCATGCCAATATTTTTATACATTTGCATCATGATGGACCGGCCGCATGTACATCTACATATAATGCAGCCTCCATCACCCACGCTCCAGGGATGCCTCACAAAGCCTTCAGATACAAAGCCGAGGCTTACTTGTAAAAATATCATCATCTTATTTTCTTCAGCTGATTATGTAGAGCTTGTACGGAAGCATAACGAGAGAGTCGGAATATTGTGTAATATCCTGTAATTCCATGGGGCGGCTGCTAGCTGGCAACGTGGACGATTGATCAATAAAATGAAAGCGAAATTGATGATTTTGGCTAGCAGCCTGACTCTGCTTGAGTGATGTAAAAGGAGAATTCAAGGAGCTTGATTCCAGCTTCAATCTGAAAGGTAATAAGTAGCGCCACGAATGCACTAGCGACGGTGCTGCAAGACAAATTCGATTTTCAGAGGCCGCCTAGTATGCCGAACTAGTACTAGTACATGTAGCAGTACTACTAGTAGTACACGATGTGACACATATTGTATATGGACTTTTCAATTCTCAAGCCAGCTGACTCCCATGCCACCCATGATATGGAATTTGAGCAACAGTCGTCATTTCGCGTCGAGTGCAACGTACATGCAGTGCAATTGTTGCCCGAAAGATGGTCATCGCCGTCAGCCAGTAGGACGATAACAAGTGCTTTGGGAGACGTTATAGCGTGCGGGAATCTCTCATTAGCATGGACACGTTTCAGCGACGTCGGGGCCGATAAGTACAGCCTGAAGAAAGACTGCCACAACGCTGATTTCAAGTTCCGCTAGCTTGCCGAACCGCTCTGGTTCAGTTCATTTCGGAAGCTTTGGTCAGAGGATTCGGCCTGCTGACTTTCACCTTGCTTCGTGACATGCAGTTTTTTTCTCAACAGCTTGTTCGCCAGGCGAGCATATTGAATGTCAGAGGGTGTATAGTACAACATACTAGGTGTTTACGGAAATAATCACGTGATCATTCTCACTGGTTGTGAAAATCAAGTGCTCGTTTGTGTTTCGTCAAATGCATACAAAGAAAGATGAAGCATTGCAATTCAGAGTCTAAATATTCCACCTGCCATGTCTCGCCTCCTCCAGCAGAACAACACCTTTTAGATTGAGATCAATACCCTCAGTTGTCACATCTGCCACAAAGTGATCAAAGATTTGTGAGACACCGCCTATGTTTCTGTTGGGGATCCAGCTAGCTTGTGTGATCGGATATCTGGAGACACAAGTATCAAGCTGTGAAGCCAGTAAGTCGTCACAAAGAGGAGAACGCACCCCTCCCATTTCACCAAAAACAGGTACCCAGTGTCCCTGATGGTTTTTCGCCCGACTAGGCACTTGATGACATACTCCTCTGAGTCTGTATTGAGTTTGGTGAGTGAACAATCTGGACAGGCACATGTTTTTGCGCATCTGCACAGGGTGTGATGTTTTGCACCTAGAAAAAGAATCATGGTTGATCATATTAGGCAGCTGCCAGTGGATGGCATGAACACCTACTTGAGATGCTAAATAGTTTCACTTGATTAATTTAATGCAGGAAGCACAAATTTGTTGGACGCATACCAGCATGGCAGACAGATGAAGACAGAATCTGGCTCCTCTAAGTGAGGATCTCCTTCAGAAAAACCAGCACAGCCAAAGTGATACCACAAGTCGCAGCTGCATGAACTATGGGATGACCATAGAATTAAATAATCAAAAGGTACTGACTTATCACACTGTACGAACTGCTGCTGAAATGACCCATCCTGTTCGCTCTTTGTGGGCCATTGACACATCTGGACTTCTTCCTGAACAGCCAGTGACTTGGACTTCCTCTTCTGCGGTTGCCGTGACTTGGGTTTCCCATTTCTCTCAGGCCGCTGGACGTTCTTCTGGGCGGTGATTTGGCTCACCTTCCAGCTTAGAGGCCGCACCCGTTTCCTGTGTGAAATTGAATCCTCCTGGGGTTTACTGGTGGTTGTGGCTAGCTCTGGCTCTGTCATCTCTGAGGTAGTCATGGAGGTCTGTGCTGGCTTGCTGATTGTCATGGTTCCAATGGCATTGGTATTGTTTACTTCCATCGGTACTGGAATGTTTTCAACTTCAAGTGGTATCACATCCACTGCTGATCCAGAAGGATCCAAAGATCAGGGCACTGGATGTCCTGCATCTTGATATTGGAGCTGATGGGCTAGATAGGTATAGGAAGAAGTCACGTCATCTGTGTTGAATGATGTGGCATCCATATCTGCATGGAACCTAGTTTTCTTTTTTGGTGCCTGCAACTGGATTACTGACTCCAATGACTCGAGCTTACACTTGAGTTTGAGCTTGGAGATCATGATCTTGAGCAGATCCTTCTTTGCAAGCACAGAGAGCTCTTCGATGGATGCACCTAGTCCACCTCTTAACTCACCAGACTGCAGCAATCTCAACAGCATTCTCCTCTGCAATACCGATATTGAGGATGCCGATCGTGCTCTGCACTGGTACACGCCAAAGTCTTCATCTAAATTGAGGCTCTCTGCTCTGCGCAACTCCATGCGAGTTTGCTCTTGCCCCTCCTCACTCTCAGCATTGATTTCCTCTTGTAATGCCGGTGGAGAGTCCCCCAGCGAGGACAGTGGGGAAAGTGACCTGAATAGGTGTGTGAGAGATGATGGCAATGTGCAAGGGGGTGGGGTAATGAAGGTGGGGGTAGAGTGGATGGAAGCTGTATGTTTAAGTTGGGCTGAGAGCTCGGCAGATGTAGTGATTTCGGATTTGACGTCTATTTGATGATTAACAGTCACTGCAGGCTCATGCTCCATGTACATCTCTGCAGGTTCTTGCTCCACAACATCCTCAGTATATGTACTTCTCAGAGCAGACATGGCTCCATCGGTGTAGGTGTTTGTGAAATCAATAAACATCGTGAAAATGTTGTCCCCATCATCAAGAATCTCCGTTGGTTCCTGTGAAGGAGGGCCATCTCCTTGATCCTGGACTCTTGGACACGACACCTCCGATTCTGGCTGTAAAGACAAACATACAGATAAACCCTCTGGGGAGGACGGCAAATGCGGGGATCTACTCTCTGCTGAAGGAGATGGGGCAGTGAGTGCTGCAATGACGGCCTCTTCATCTCTCTTGAGAGAATCTGCAGGTGTTTGTTCATGGGAGTCTTCAGTGTGGAGATCATCATGTTGGTCCAGGTAATAAGGATTGAGGCACATTGGATCTGAGGGATTTGGTTGGCGCAGCTCAAAGTGAACAAGTTCAGGCTGTATGCTGTCTTCTGAGTCTGCAATTTGTCCTGAATGGTACTCTTGTGGGAAAGCATCTTGCGTGTCTGTTGGCTTGTGTGCATCACTTGGTGTAAGCAATACATCAGAACATTTTTCTGTTGACTTGAAGGATTCTTCAGATCCTTCGATCCTTCCACCCTCATTCTCTATCTGCAAGCTCTGCTCTCTCTCACACTCTCCAAAATCGTCATGCCCAGGTTCAATCAGGCTATTGAGTCCTGCCTCACCTGATCTCCTAGCATTAGGTGTGTGGCCAAGCCACAAACTCTCCTCAAGACTTGGGCCACCAAAGTCCCCGTTTACTTCCCCATACGCATCCATCCACATATGTTCTGAGCCACAAGGGTTCATCCTAGCTGTACCCAAATGATACCACAGCGGAAGTGTATGCTCGTGTATAAGCCTCTGCAGTGCATCCAAGTTGATCGTGTGTGATGGACTTCTTGAGCTTGCTCTGGAAGCTGACGCAGTAGTTGGCTCTCCTCTGAACTCTTCAGGATGCACCTCCAATGCAAGCAGTGGGATTTCTGGCTCTATTCCTAACCCTTCAAGTTGCACCTCAAGCACATGCAGATTTGCCTCTGCATTAGCTTTAAATGACCGTGATGGGTGATCCAACTCTGTAGATGGCGGGATTCCTGGTACTTCAGGCTGTGCCTCAGGTGCAGGCAGAGATGCCTCTGAAAATGATGAGGATGAGGTACCAATCCTGCCTGAAGACGTATTCAAGCAAATACACGATGAACCAGCAATCATACTTTGATCTTGGGGTTCCTCCTCGGCGCTCTGTTTCTTGGAGTCCATACTCTGGCTGCGACGCCCATCATATTCATAATGTTGCATTTTACATTCCATACATGGTCCCTCACAATCCACATCTCCCCCGATATCCTGGTAAACCTGCAGTAGGATGTGGTATAATGTAGTCGCGTGTGCTTGTGCGAGTGTAGAGGTTGGAGTTGTGGGTGGGCTCGCGAGGTGCATATTAGCAGTGCGGTGTAGAAACAACAATACTGTGAGGAACAAATGATGCTCCTGACTGTATCTAAAAAAATGTTGTAAGGTCGCGCGTTGCCTAGTCTGCATTACTTGAGGAGACAAGTGTGTTCAACCCTAAAGGGGAAGTGAGTGCAGCGAAGATCTAGAGGTACGCGCTGAAGCGAGGCGCGGGAACATGCGCGCATATTGGCGCGAAGCGTGGGAAAGTGCGCGCGCATGCGGAAACAATAGAGAGACTAAGCTTAAGTGGTAATATAATGCAAGATAAGTGAAGAGAGATGCAAAGTGTAGAGGAATAGATTTCTACTGCGACTTTCTAGGTTAGTAAGTAGTAGGTAAAGTGAGAGGTGAAGTTCAGTAAGGTAAAAAAGTAAGTAGTGAAGAGTAGTATGTACTGCTGGCGCTTGTATAGCACGCCTAAGTGCTGTAATGCGGAGCTAAAGCGCTACCGAGTAAGGTATGTAAAGATATATATAAGTAAGGGTCCATGATAAAAATAAGGTGGAACAATATACAAATGAGAGAAACGGAAATATACGCACTAGAGAACTTGGAGGACAGTGGATGGATGCATCTGGATGGCTGGCGCTATAGGGCGCTCAAGCGCAGGAACGCGCGCGCGCGCATATACATCGTGAAGTGCGGGAAGGGTGCACGCATGGCGCGCGTTGCGTGGGAAAGCTGCGCCTCATATAGGGATAGCTGCGGGTAGTGCACAGAGTGACACTACAAGTTTGTGCTATATACTCCCTAGTGAGAACTGTCATATCAGACCATGAGATGCACGAGTCTCTACAGTGGGCAGAACATGAACGTGATGATGAGGGTGAAGTAGGAGTGATAGGGGTGATTCTAGAGACAGGGGATAAGCATCATAAGCAGATGAGCCTGAAGTCAATGAGGTGGAAGGTAAGGTCACTGTATGGGTGAAGTTTGATGGAGCAGGATTGGATTTGTGGTCAAATGAATGCAATGCAGATAGAGTGGAGGTGCATGTAGGTTTGTGATTTGGATTAGTAGACGAAGGAGAAATGGGGTTTAATAATGAGTTTGGGAAGGTGCAGAGTGATGTAGTATCCCATCTCAGTTGTGGGGCCGTTGTAGAGACTCGTGCATCTCATGGTCTGATATGGCACTTTACACTAGGAAGTACATAGCACGAACTTGTAGCGGCACTCTGTGCACTACCCACAGCTATCTCTATATGATGCGCAGCTTTCCCGCGCAACGAGCGCCATGCGCGCATAACTTCCCGCGCTTCGCGATGTATACGTGCGCGCGCTTTAGCGCCAGCCATCCAGATACATCCATCCACTGTCCACCAAGCTCCCTAGTGCGTATATTTCTATTTCTCTCATTGCATATTATTCCATCTTTATTTTTATCATGGACTCTCACATATATATATTTTTACATACCTACTCGGTAGCGCTTCGGCTCCGCATGACCGCGCTTAGGCGCGCTATATAAGCGCCAGCAGTACATACTATTACTTACCTTACTTTTACCTCCCAATTACTAGTTATCACTTACTTACTACTTAGCAGAATATAGTAGAAGTCTATTTGTCTATACTTCGCATCTCCCTTCTCTTTTCTTGCATTATATTATCACTTGAGTCTAGTCTTTATCATTTTCCGCATACACGCGCGTGCTTTCACGCGCTTCGCGCTAATACGCGCGCGTGTTCCCGCGCCTTGCGCGCACCTGCACTTTCTTGCGCTTCGCTGAAGTACGTACCTCTAGATCTTGGCTGCACTCGCTTCCCCTTTAGGGTCGAACGCACTTGTCTCCTCAAGTAATGCAGGCTAGGCAACGCACGACCTTCAACTATTATAGATACAGCTAGGAGCATCATTTGTTCCTAGCAGTATTGTTGTTTCTACACCGTCCAAGACCTGGAGGTTGAGTCGTTTGCCTTGCTGAAACTTTCCTTGAGCGCAGTTTCAGGAGACGGGGTTGGTAGCAGTGAGGAAAGATCAGGCCCATTTATGGGGACTCTGGTGCAAAAGCTAGCAGAAGATGAGAATTAAAAGGGGATATACATATGATAAACAGCAGGGGCGAGGGTTTCAGAAGAGTGCTGCATGAAAGGAAAGGGCCAAAACCCCAACAGACCTTGTGGTGGTGTGATGGCAGGAAGAGGCTCCTCTATATTAATCAGAACATGAATTTGAAACAAGAATCATAAAATGCATGGGAAGCTGTGTCCAACCTGGCAAGTAAATGATTGATCACACTATCTATTGTCACTAACTGACGGACTATACCCCCCTTGGATTGTAGTGTATCCAAATCCATAATTTCCTCCTCCTCCTTCTCCTTCCTCTTCTTCCTCTTACCGTGACCTGGACCTACATTACCACAAAGTACACCTTCCAAAACATTGATGGTTGTGCTCAGGTCATTCAAGTCCTTTGAAATCTTTTTCTGCTCCTCAAGAGAGGCTTCCATGGATTGGAGGATTGCCTTTACATCTGCATAAGGATGCTGCAGTGAGATGTTTGGTGTGATCATTGTCTGCTGGAAGATCGGTGCTGCAGGGGGGGATAAAATGGGCATAGATGAGATTGGTGCTGATATATGGCTTGGTTCAGGAACAGATCAAGAAGGTACTACTCGAAAGTTGTTGAGATAGTGTTGCATGTATGGGTCTGACATGGTGGATGGTCAGTTGGGATACAATATCAAATCAATCTAAATGGTTCAAATAATGACTACATACGTACAATCAACTCCTACAATTATAATAGAAGCCATCTTATCAGAACTTGATCCAAGAACGCAAGCATCACATGACTTCCAACTAACTAGATGTAGTTCAACTTGAACTAGTCGTTAAGCTTAACAAGTTAGTAAAGGATCATCGGTCCCAGTCCTAGATGGAGTCTAGAGTCTGCAGGTCATATCCATCAATATTGGATCCTGGTTATGCATAAAAGTTGTCATGCTGCACTCAATCATCATTTCTTCAAAGAGACGTGGAATTGGACAGGAGCGCCATTGGTGGACATTATTGGCAACCACATGAACGACAATATCTTTGTTTTTGTTGCTGCCAGGCAATTTTAGGCTGGCCTAATGTCGACAGTACATATGGTATAGTGCTAATTGTACAGATACTGCGATAGATCTATAACTCTTGTCCATTGGCTTGCAGTTCCTAGTGGAAGTTGCGAAGCATGAAAAACTGGTCTGGCAGTTGATTGGGGTAGGGTGCTTGCGCAAGGGCACAAGACAAGGTGCTGGTGCAAGATATCATAGTGGGCGTGTGGGGATGTATGAGCATGGGCTTCTAGATGTGTGTGTGAGACTGAACTAATGTTCTAGTCTTTGGGTTTTGGCAGGGTGACATCACCAAACACTCTTTCCAGTCTTCTTGTTTCTGCGACGTAGCGGAGAAGGTGGGGGACATGCTTTGGGTGGTTGAGGAGGGAACAGAGATTGTTACTATACATTGTCATACACATGGCCTTGTAGCACTTTGAAAATTTTGCCACGCAGCAGAAGTGGTGGTTCTGCTGCTTCTGCCGGTTATGCTGGCACAATTGCTCGCAAACAATTCTGCCCCCAGCACTCATGATACGGTGTAGTAATGTCACTTCAGCACTTTGGCAAGGGTGCCCTCTGTGTCGCCAAAAATTACACCAAGGGCTATTCAGACACGCAGGCAAAATTTAGGGATGCCACATCTAATGATCCATGGGGGCCATCAGGAACTCAGATGAACAAGATCGCTCAGCTGTCATACAATCAGTGCGTGATCATTAGGTGGCCTGCCTGGTGGTCGTGGTTCGCCACCAGTGCTGATGTGCTGTTGTTCACAGGAATGACTGTCGAGATCATGGAAATGTTTGACAAAAGGTTGAGTGATAAAGGCAAGAATTGGCGACACATATTCAAGGTTAGCTGCCTTGCTTCGCATGGAGGACCTGAATTCAAACTCCCTCCTAGTCACTCACTGTGCTGGACTACCTCATACAAGCTGGTTCTGAAAATGTCCTCTTATATTTCCATGACAATTTATACATCATAAAAACACTCAAGGAATTTTGATATCTAGATGAAGATGGGCAAGATTGTGGTGCCAATGTCCGGCAGAAGGCCGAAGATGTGTCCAACCTCCTTAGTGATCCAGCGTGTCTACAGGAGGAGCACCAGACTCGGGCAAGCATGCACTGTCTTGTTACTTAAGGGTCTTATATGAAAGTTGTGTATAATGACAACACAATTATACACGGGGAAGACTTCTTGCCAGTCCTTAAGTCCATGGTCTCTGACTTTTCTACTTCGTGGGAGGTAACGTGGTGAGTTCTTGGGAGGATTTAGTTTGTTGTCCTCTTCTTGTGTAGTCTTATACGAAGTGTTGTGGAAAGTTCTGTGTTCTGGATAAATTTGTTAGGTTTGTTTCAGCCTAGTAGGTCGTGTTTCAACCTATGAAAGTCTGTTTCAACTTTGTTGTCCTTAGATATGTGTCTCACTTTCCATTGAAAGAGAGAGTCTTATGAATACACGTAAAGCTTAGAATGAGAGCTGTTCAATGGTTATATAGTCAACCCCTGTAAGGTAGTATATAACCTAGAGTAGAATAACAATAACGAAAGTTATATAGTCAACCCCTGTAAGGTAGTACAACTTAGAGTAGATAATGATATCTTAGATTACCTCAAGGCATTTATATTGGCCTGCACTTTAAGTCTTAGTAGTCTCACATGGTTTGAGATAAGAGTCAAGTGGGAGGATTGTATTTCATGGGTGAAAATGGGGTCCTTTATACCTTTTGGGAACCCCCTTACTAAGCATGATTAATCAGATGGACTGGTAAGAATGTGGCTTACAAACCAGGTGATGAATCAGCTTATTACTAAGTACATTACAAATACAGTGTAATCTTACAAAGAAATTACAAACCATGACAAACCATGAGTGAACATGTTGAGTCATGTTAAATGTTGTTACAAAGCATGACCAATCATGACTAAACATGTTGAGTCAGCTTAAATAATGTTACAAACCAGAATATTTCCCAGTCACATGATGTGATGACAAATAAAATCTGGTGGCTGAAAGAAGCCAAATAAAAATAAACAGTCAGAAATAAATAGAGATACAAAACTTGGTGGCTGAAAGAAGCCAAATAACAATAAACAATGAGAAATAAACAGAAGGTCACATGCTTGATACAAATACAAGTTAAAAATAAGTCTGAAAAGTGAGAAATAAAATACAAGACAATGAATCAAAGGAAAAATGGAGAAGTAACTCAGTGACAGAGGGCTAGACGGTCTCTCATATCTTCCTTATCACTCTCTATATATATCTGACATGGTATGAATCACATACCATGCATGACAGCACGACAGAATGATAAGAGGGCAAGGTACTGGATATGTAGAAGAAGATGAAGATGGTGGGAGGAGCTTTGCACCTCTGAGTCCTGGAATACCTCCATGAAAGGCCAAACATGGTGTTAATCTCGATGAAGACAAGCTCTGTGAGGCGATCGAGGCATTGAAAGGGCTCTTGCAGAGAAACAGGACCGCCTGGACTGGGAAGCTGAAGAGCAAGAGTTTTTCAACCCCAGTCGCCGTCCAAAAGTGAAGTGTCCTCAATGCAGTAGATCATGTTCATGTACCTAACATCTAGCAACATTGCTCATTGTATTTTGCTATGATTGTAATTTATGAGTAGACTATCCCATAATGTATAGTCCTAGGACCCTGCTCACACCTATACAATATACAAAAGGATCGGTCTGATTCAGTGTCACACTTTGCAACCCAATGTGACAAATGCAGATTCCTTCAGGTGCATGCATCTACAGTATTTCTATCAGCCTGACATTCATCAGGTCTCGAACAGAAGCCACATCTTCGACCTGTGCAGCGATATTGCGATCTGACGTGATCCACTTGTATTCTCCGCCACGCTGCCTCACTAGCAAAAATGCGCCAAAAGGCTGCCCAAGGTGAACAAGCAACCGCAATGCTCGCGATTCTAGATCATCCATCTCCTGCTTCACAAGAGAACCACTAGGTGAGTCATCTGACAGAGAAGAAGGCAGTG
This sequence comes from Suillus fuscotomentosus, assembly GCF_016647785.1. Lineage (NCBI taxonomy): Eukaryota > Fungi > Basidiomycota > Agaricomycetes > Boletales > Suillaceae > Suillus > Suillus fuscotomentosus. The sequence continues at coordinate 5,227 of NW_024539929.1, read as the reverse complement.
TGTAAAAATCCTCTTTGCTCTCCATATTGCCTGGCAGCTCGAGGAGAGATCGATCCCAGGGATGGACAAGCATGAAGGTTTGTTGAATGGGCCTTGTCTCCGAGAACTGAACAATCAGCTCTTTAGTGGTGATCAGCAGGTCGCGAAGCCCATCTGCCTTGATTCCATATTGAGTCTCCTGGGATGGACCAGAGTTCAGATTGACCTCTGTAACATGGAATGTAATGCAAGGTAGATGCAGTCTGTAGTTTGCAAACCGAGCAGTGCTTGTGTTATCAAGCCAGTCGTAAAGTCTTGAAGACAAATCCACAGTCACAGGATTTTTTCACAATGAAGAGATAGTTGTCTGAATCTGATCTTCAGACAAAGATGGAAGGATATATGGAGGAGTAGCATAAGAAGTAATATAAGCTGGAAGGCAGCTATTAAACTCGGAAGGTTGTCTGATCCAATCGAGGACAGTGATGTCACCCGACCGAGCCACAATCTCCTGTAGGAGTCGCCCAAGCATGCGCTGCTTCTCACCATAGATTACAGGTAGGTGGACACCGAAGATGCCAATAATGAGTACACGATGTCTTCTTGCAATGTAGTGACTCGAGATGACACCCATTGAAACCTCTGTCAGGCATTGCTCATCCCTGGACAAAAAGATATGAGAGCCTGTGCATCTACTCCTGTTGCATCCTCCAACTCCTTCATGATTCCAGGGGACTCTTTGTGGTTCAGAGACCAATCATTGAGATATAATGACCAATCCTTCTGATAGAAGATAACAACTTTCGGAGTGACGAATTCTTGAAAGGTCCATCCTCACTCGTTCCAAACACTCCTTGCCAGTGCACCAGGCTGGGATGAAGGTAGGACATCACCTAGGTAGACGATGGTAAGCACTGAATAGCGGTGTAGAAACAACAATACTGAGAGGAACAAATGATGCTCCTAACTGTACCTAAAAAATGTTGTAAGGTCGCGCATTGCCTAGTCTGTGTTACCTGAGGAGACAAGTGCATTCGACCCTAAAGGGGAAGCGAGTGCAGCGAAGATCTAGAGGTATGCACTGAAGCGAAGCGCAAGAAAGCGCAGGTGTGCGCAAGGCACGAAGGCGCAGGAACGTGCGCGCATATTAGCGCAAAGCGCGGGAACGCGCGCGTGCGTGCGGAAACAATAGAGAGGTTAGACTTAAGTGATAATATGATGCAAGATAAGAGAAAAGAGATGTGAAGTATAGACAAAATGGATTTCTACTATGTTCTTCTAGGCAGATAGTGGGTGGAAAGTAAAGTAAGGTAAGGTAAGTGGTAAAAATCCCCCGTCCCGTTTCACTATGTACTGCTGGCGCTTATATAGCGTGCCTAAGCGCTGTAATGCAGAGCCGAAGCGCTACCGAGTAGGTATGTAAAGATATATATGAGTGAGAATTCATGATAAAAATAAAGGTGGAACAATATGCAATGAGAGAAATAGAAATATACGCACTAGAGGGCTTGGTGGACAGTGGATGGATGCTTCTGGATGGCTGGCGCTATAGGGCGCTCAAGCGTGGGAATGCGCACGCGCGTATACATCGTGAAGCGCAGGAATGGTGCATGCATGGCGCGCATTGCACGGGAAAGCTGTGCCTCATAGTGGAATACCTGCGGATAGCACACAGAGTGATGCTGCAAGTTTGTGCTATGTACTCCCTAGTGTAAAGCGCCATATCACACCATGAGAGGCATGAGTCTCTACAGCGGTACCAGGTGAACATGGAGTTGACCAATTCTTGGAGCTCAGTATTGCTCTTCTTGTCGATGCAACATGTATTCATCCATGCCCAGCCATACCCAGAATTATGAGCAACTTTGCAGAATTACTGCAGTTTCACGATCCCGCCAAGTCCCTTCAACTCGTGCACATCTTTATTCTGGATGTTGTGCAGCAACACCTCTGTCTCTTCCCACCTGTGTGAGAGCAGGACGCAGCGGAAGTACAGTCCCACCACTTCCTTGATGCGGCCCATTTGGAAGTCTGAATGCTTTGTTATGAACAACAGAAGCTCCTTGTACTTTACACTCGTTTTGAAGGCAGTTACTTGTGCCACTCAATCACACACAAGACCCATGTAGGTATTGAGTAGATGTAGTGGGGCACATTCAAATTCAATCCACACTGCTCTCTGAATAGCATCTTCTACTTCGGATGGACAGATATACTGCTGACGCAGTTCTGCAGAACGAGTTAGACATTTCGAGATTATGCAGGAGTGTTCCATGGCTTCCTTGTATCTGCGCTTCAGGAGAATCCTCCAACTTGGACAACATGGTTTTGAAGGCTTCAATGGCTTTGTTGTAACATTGTGTGCCACGCAGCACTGCATGTATCAATTGGTATCCAACATGAGATGAAGGATTGAGTTCAGTGACCTGTGCATTATCAAAGTCAATATGAACTAAGAAAACATAGATGCCATTGCACCTTTTGCATGTCAAGAAGCGCATCCTCCCACAGCATTTTCCCCAACTTTGACCTTGCTGTGATGTGCAAAGATGGCATCAGATGTAGGATTCAAGTCAATTACTGCTGAGTAGAGGCCAATCACCCTGTCATAATCGCTTGCAGCGAGAGCATCATCTCTGTTGGTAAGACAGAGCGCTTTGCACTCTTCCATGAAAGCTGAGTGAAATGCGGGTGAGGATTGTAGCCTGCACAACATTACAAGCTCAAAACTTGCCATTGGACCAGTCAAGGCAGTCGGCCTTGATATTTTCATCACTCAAAACCATCATGTATTGGTATGATCTCACAGCATCTTGAAATTTACCTGCACGAAGGAGTGCATGACAACAATTCTGGTGTGCGGTGAGCCACAAAGATTTGAGATCCCAACTGAAGAGCTGAACAGGGGACTTGGTTATGATTCTTATGAAAAGTTTCAAATGTGTATAACATACCACCACCAAATCCTCATAAATTTCATGAATGTCCAATTTCAATGATAAAGCACTGGAGTTGAGAGCTGCAGTAAAATAGCCAGCGGCTTCATCGTGACATGCGTCATGCAAGGCTTTGAGTCCAAGTTGAACACGTAGATATGCCTAATATGCAAGTTGCAAAAATTAGCATTGATGCAGATGACCTAGCGTGGCTGCATGATACCCACTTCCATGATATGACATGTGTGAATATCAACATTTGGACAACCATCTGTGAATTCTTGGAGGAGCAGGTTTGCCTCATCATGTTGATCCGCATTAAAGAAAGCAATGACCTGAAATATGCGATGAAGCGGATTGTATGCAAAGCAAATATAACATACCTTGATCAAAAGCAAGAAATGCATGGTTTGTAAATCTTGGTTGGTGTACATTGATGTAACATAAAATGCTGCACTCATGTTCCAGACACGGCCTGTTCCACAGAGAGCAATACCCTTGGCGATATAGCCTGTCAACGAGAGCTGAATGCTGATGGACTATGTCACTGTTGACTTAGCCTTTTGTAAAGGGGCCAGGAGCCGTGCATATGACTCACATTGATCACATCCTGAAGGGCGTAATTCCAATCGTGTTTTCACACCAAAATGAATGAGCAATGAGCATAGGAAGTAAAGTTGTTGGCATCTGCATCGATCTCTTGCATGAGCAGTTCTTCGGCAGTAGATAAGTCTCCATCTATGCATGCATTGCAGGCTGTCATGATGGCTAGGATCTGCATGAGACATGCTCGAATTGTAGTACATGAGTTTAGGACAAAAACATGCCTTTGAACTAATATTCTGAGGTACTTCCCACTCCAACATTGTCCTATCATCACCTCTGCTGAGGATGTGCTTGCCGTCCACGGAGAAAGTGACACATGTCATCAGTGATAAGTGATCGAAGATGACAATAGTTTGTCGGTCTGAACGCTGCCAGATATGGACATGGCTGTCATGAGATGCAGAGGTGACGAATGTGCCAGCAGGATTAATGGCAATGGCACTGATATGGTGAGAGTGGCCCGTCCAAGGATTGCCGACCTGCTTCCAGGTTGTTGTATCCCATTTGTGTATGGTAGGATCATCCTTGTCACCAGTTGTGAGAAGGCGTGTGCCATTGGGCGTCCACACGAGTGACAAGTTGTAGGGTGTATGAGCCCTTGAAGGATGTGATGTGTTCTCTCGTCCCTGGATTATAAATTTCGATATTATCGAATGTTGCGACAGCAAGAAGTTCACCAGACAGTGAATACCATATGCAGCGGACATAAATATCATACTCAATTGGGTCTCCTTGCTGCTCCCAGGTTGTTGTATTCCACAGTTTTGCTGTATTGTCATATGAACCAGTGACCAGCATTGTTCTATCTGGAGAAAAATCCAACGAGGAGATACAACTGGCTTTGATGGGTCGGGTATTAAGTGATTTGCCAGTTTCTCTGTGCCAGATGATGACCTCTCCGCATTTATCACCGCTTGCTATCAATTGCCCATCTTGTGATACCACCAATCTGAACACCCTGTTGCTATGCCCTTCCATCTTCTTCAACACAACACCTCTTTTCAAGTCCCATCACCAAAGTGTCTTGTCCATGAGCCTGTAACCATCTGTTGGTTATGGAGGAACACTGTGACTGCCCATATACTTTCTTCATGACCTTTGAACTCTTGCAGGGGCATGGTGATTCGAGTGATGTGCAACATTTTACTGGATATCGACAGTGTTGAACACGGTCAAGGTGGACTTTGAAGAGATTGTGTCTTTCTCTAAGTTGTAGAGGTGCGTGTATTGTGCGTGTTATAGTGCCCCCGACTTCAGTTCAATAGACATCCAGAAAACTTAGACTGTTCGTTTCCACGCCTCCATCACTATAATGCACCCTATTGTCATGCCCGCTGTCCTTGACAGTATGCCCTCCCAACCAGTATTCTGCCAGTCACAGAACATTCGCCAAATCGGTGAACGTTCACCAATGAACATCAGCAAAAATGTGATCTGCAACATCATAGTGCTACAGAAGCCACGGAGTAAACATTGCTAGGTTGCAACCCCCCCTCCTCAACATAGCGCTATATACCACAGGCTACCTGACTTTTTGCACAATATCTAGGGAAATGCATGGGTGCAGGTAACACCACAGTTCTATGCTGACGGATTTGGTGGGTATGGGTACAATATTCATACCCGTGAGCACACCCCAACCCTTTACTGTGGGTTGGCGGTGTTTGGTGGGTATGACCTCGAGAAGCTTGTTCACGAAGAGTTTG